>NW_015387306.1:156178-257875 GCF_001527695.2 Protobothrops mucrosquamatus | reverse complement strand
GCTCTTTGCCCAAATCCCTAGGGAAAAATTGAATAACGTACAAAATAAAATAAATGAATAAAATTCATATTTATTCACCATTTAGATTGCCTAGATCAATATTTTCGGAATGGAAAGGGAATAATATGAAGATTCTGACTGTGTTCAGTCTAGATAATCAGAATATATTATGAACAAAATTTTACCTTGGAGCAATGAGAGACTAAAGTAAAAAGAAACATAAATGCAAAAAACCCGATCTTTATAGTAAAAAAAAATATAGCACTGAGATCTACTTTATCATTTTTTAAACTTACTTTTAATACTTCACCAAAGCATTTGATGAACTTTTCAACGTCAGCCACATGTTCTACTACTTCAGAAGCAACAACTATGTCAAATTTTTCTGATCCCTCTTCCACAATATCTTCTAGTGCACAGGCTCTGTACTGAATCCTTTTGGTAAGGGCTGGATCAAATGATTTATGCAGTTCCGCTGTCCGGATGCTGTCTTCCAAAGGATCAATTCCAGTAACTGAAGCTCCCAGTCTAGCTAAGGGCTAATATCATAAATATGTCATTTTCTCCTATATTAAACTATGAAAAAAACTTCGTATCACCTTCAAATATAACTAAAGTTACTTAAGCTTAATGCTAATGCTTCCTTGCCCTCTAAAAATAAATATTGCAATAAAACATGAATCCTAACGTTTCATTATGGAACTTTTTAGTTGATTATCCTGAAGTTGGGTATCCTAAAACAGGGCTTTTCAACCAGTGGTACGGGTACCACCTGTGGTACATTGGCACCTGGCAGGTGGTACGCGAACGTCCTAAAAAAGTCACGGGGGAGGGGAATGAGCTGAACCGGTGGCAGCACCGCACAAGCCTGAGCGAGAGATGGCTGGAGCTGCAGGGCTGTCAGGGCTCAGCGGAAGCACCAGGATCAGTGCCGCTTTCCAGCTGATCGGCGCTTCTTCGGGGCTGTCAGGGCTCAGTGGAAGCGCCAGGATCAGCGCCAGGTTCCAGCTGGAGCTCGGCGCTGATCCTGGTGCTTCTGCTGAGCCCAGAAGCGCTGATCAGCTGGAATGTTGCAGCATCTCCAGGGTCTTGTGATTTACATTCAGATGCTTGGCAACTGATTCATATTTATGACGGTCACAGTGTCCCAGGGTCATGTGAAGTAACCAAAATCTGCTGCAACCACCCAGCACACGGGGTGGGGGAATAAAAACCAAACAGCCCCCACCCCACCCCCACTGCCTATCCTCAAAAGAAATGCTCACAACAATGGAAACCTCAGACAGGAGGAAGAGCGCCGCCAGGTGGGCAGGCAGGTGTCTTGCTCGGCTATGGCTTGGAGGGCACTTTTTTCAGTGCCATTGTAACTTTGAACAGTCACTAAGCGAACTGTTGTAAGTCGAGGACTACCTGTACTTTATCACTTTTTTCCTTTTTTTTTTTTTTTTTGGTCATCAAGTTTTTGACACCTTGCTAGGCGACTGGTGGTACTCGGATGTTGCCATATCCTAAATGTGGTACAATGGGTGAAAAGGTTGAAAAGCCCTGTCGTAAAATATTGGCTACCCAAAAATGTTTCTTAGACCTGTTAACAGTTACCTTTTCTTTTGCCTTAGACTAATTCTGTCTCTTATTTTGTAACTGATTAAATGAGACAAATATAATTATAATTAAAGTTTTTTTTAAAGGTTTCGGGGGGAAAAAACGTGCCATTTGCCCAAAACTGTAATTTAAAATCACTCAAATGGAGTAATGGCAAATGTGGTGGAAATTTCAATAAAGCAGAAGGATTTAAAGCCAATATTTCATGCTGTAGTGTTTGGAAAACATTTTATGGCCAAGAGATGCACAATTTCTGAGTTAGGAATCACACATGTGTATAAAGTCATTCTAATGCCCGCACATCTTCACAAGCACAGACATATTCAGTCCCCTTACATTTGCCTTAGTTCCTTTCTATCTTAATAACCCACTGCAGATGGTGGAGTTCTCTCTTTAATCAGCAATGGGGAAACCAGCTATCCCGCCCCCTGATGAAGTTTTTTGCTGGCTGGTAAAGATCAGGTTTCCTGCCCTAAATGGCAATATAAAACATGTAGCCTGTTTCTTACTAGCTACTTATAATAATAATAATAAAGTTGGAAGGGACCATGGAGGTCATCTAGTCCAACTCCCTGCTCAGGCAGGAAACCCTATACCCGTGGTGGCGAACCTATGGCACGCGTGCCACAGGTGGCACGCAGGGCCCTCTCTGTGGGCACGCGCGCCGTCACCCCAGTCCTAGCCGTTCAGCTGGGTTTTATAAAACGTTTTCGCTTTAGGCCTCCGCTGCCGTGTGCAAAAAAGAAAAGGTTCAATCAATTTCAACTTCTCGCAGGAAAAAAAAGATCTCGCAAAGTTGGAACTGATTGATTGAAGTTTTTAGTCTCACCCAGTCTACCGTTACCACCACAGCCACGTCCACCCAATGGGCCACGCCCACCCAATTGGACACACCCACCCGGCACCAGATAATACATAAGTGGGTTTTTGGTTGCAGTTTGGGCACTCGGTCTCTAAAAGGTTTGCCATCACTGCCCTATACCATTTCGGACAATCTCTTCTTAAAAACTTCCAGTGTTGGAGCATTCACCGCTTCTGGAGGCAGGTTGTTCCACTGGTTAATTGTTCTAACTGTCAGGAAGTTTCTCCTTAGTTCTAGGTCGCTTCTCTCCTTGATTAGTTTCATCTGTTGCTTCTTGTCGTGCCTTCAGGCACCTTGGAAAATAGCTTGACTCCCTCTTCTTTGTGGCAGCCCCTGAGATATTGGAACACTGCTATCATGTCCCCCCTCGTCCTTCTCTTCATTAAACTAGACATACCCAATTCCAGCAACCGTTCCTTATATGTTTAGCCTCCAGTCCCCTCATCATCTTTGTTGCTCTTCTCTGTACTCTTTCTAGAGTCTCAACATCTGGGTAAAATGTGGGTAACCCTAATCTGGGTAAAATATGACAGCAATTCCCATGATGCTGAAAGCAAATGTCTTTGTGCTTTCAAGGAGAGTTAACCTTAGCTGAACAGAGTTTTTAAAGAAATAAAAAAAATTATTAAAAAGCTTGGCGTTTCCTCCTATTAATTAAAGGCAGAAGAGAATGACATTCATCATCATCAAATGTGCAATTGCTACCTCAGTTAGTAGTCCACCACCGCAGCCAACATCTAGGATCTTCATGTTAAAGAGTGGGCTTCCTGGCTGATGGTCATTTCTCAGATTCAATATAGTATCTCTTATACAAAATAGAAAACAAGTATGATTTAATTAAAACAAATAATACTTGTGCATATTACCACAGCTGTAATATTTTATTCTTTTAAAGTGTCATAAAGAGAAAAATCAATTTATTATCAACAACTTTGTTTTCAACATACACTGTTACAATATTTATCACCACACACCTCCAGAAGCAACATTTACTCAAAAATATAGCTGTAATTGATCAAAATATTCCTTAATTAATATTGTCACTGTCTTGCAAATGGTGATGGTAAAATTCAGGGACTGACTTCTCAGTAGATATACAGAGAGAAGTGTACTACTTGTTTAATTTACCATTAATTATACACTAGATATAAAGTCAACATATCCCTATTAAAATGGCAGGCTTTTGAGATATAAAAAAAAATCAGAACAAGGTAAATCACTTCAGAATTTTTTCCACCTTTCATATAACATGTAGGCTGTACAATTCATTTAAAACAAACTTTAATCTTCTCAGGGAAAAAATAAAAACATACAATAACATGGTTGCATATGTGTGCACATCCTCTTATAAATAGGGATGTGGCTGTGTTCAGAATTAACCAATCACATTCAAACTGATGTTAAATAGTAGTCGGTATACACCTGCCATCAGTTAAAGTGACTCTGATCAAGCCCATATAAAGTTCAGCTGTTCTAGTAGGATTTGTCTGACATTTACTCTTACAGCAAAAGGCCTGGTCTGCAAAGAGCTTACAAAGTATCAATGCAATCTCATTGTTGGAAGGTATCAGTCAGGAGAAGGTTACAAAAAGCTTTCCAAAGCATTGGATATACCATAGAACACAGTGAAGACAGACATCAACAAGTGGAGAAAATATGACACAACAATGACATTACCAAGAACTGGGTGTCCCTCCAAAATTGATGAAAAACTCCTCCCAGGGGCTGCCAAATGATCTACAGCAACATTAAAGGAGCTGCAGGAATTTCTAGCAAATACTGATCATGTACTACATGGGACAACATATTCTTTGTATGTATGGGCTGTGGGGTAGGGTGCAAGATGGAAGTCTTTTCTTATAAAGAAAAACATCCAAGCCCAGATACATTTTGCAGAAACCTACATCAAATCTCACAAAAGCATGTGGGAAAATGTGTTCCGGTCTGATGAGATCTTTTGGCCATAATTCCAATAAGTATGTTTGGTGCAAAAAGTACACTGTGCATCACCAAAAGTACACCATGCCCACAGTGAAGCACGATGGTGGCAGCATTATGCTTCAGGGCTGCTTTTCGTCAGCTGGAACTGGGACTTTAGTTAAGGTGGAGGGAATTAGGAATAGTTCCAATCACTCAATTTTGGCACAAAACCTACAGACCTCTGCTAAAAGGTCTTCCTGAAGAGGAAGAAGAATTTCATCTTTCAACGTAAGTACCCAAAGCATACCTCCAAACGAACAAAAAAGGAATGTCTTCACCAGAAGATGATCAAACTTTTGGAATGGCCCAGCCAGAGTTCAGACTTGACTCCAGTTGAAAATTTATGGGGTGACCTGAAAAGGGCTGTGCGCAGGAAATGCCCTCATACAATCTGACAGATTTGGAGCACTTGTGCAAGGAAGAATGGGCAAAGATTCTCAAGGCAAGATGTGCCATGCTGGTCGACTGAATGCTGTCATAAAACCAAAAGGTGCTTCAACAGAGTATTGGTTTAAGGGTGTGCACATTTATGCAACCATGTAATTGTCAGAGTTTTATTTTTATTTTTTCCCCTACAAAATTTCAGTTTGTTTTTCAGTTAAATTGTACAACTTATATTAAAGGTGAAAAAAAAACTTCTGAAGTGATTTATTTTGGTTTGATTTTTTTTCACATCTCAAAAACCCGGCATTTTAACAGGAGTGTGTAAATTTTTATATGCACTGTACTTTACAGTTTTGGATCCACACAAGGTTTAACTAAACAGTGCTAACTAAGGCTATGATTCAATTTTGAAAGTGGATAATTCTTACTAATTTCAAATTCCTAGCAAAAGCTTGAAAATGTTAACGTATTTTAAAAATTTACCTAATAAAAGGCACTCTGATATCATTCATAGAATGCAGGGCTGCATAGTCTCCATCCTCATCCCACCATTTGTGTGCCAGCCGTTGGAATCTTCTAAGTTCTTCTGGATCTACTGTTTGCCAAGTGCTGTATGGTTGATCTGTAAATGTCCTAAACAAAAGTTTTGTCAGGTCAAACACAATTAGCAAAAATGATTGAAAAATGTAACAAGTAACTTTGTTTGCAGAAAACATGGATTTGTCAAACCAATACAGTATACAGTTTTCAATATTTAGTTTCATTCTTATCAAAAAATAGAAGTAGATAAATTCAGAAATGCAGCCGAAACCAATGTTCAGTTGTATGCATGGAAGTGATGTCTGAGAAAATGCTGAGGCATTTGGGGCTTTTATTTTAGAATAACAGAACACTAATACATAAAAAAATATGAATGAGAGAATGGAAACAGCAAAAGATAAGCTTCTCTTTCAAATAGCATTTTGGAACTATAGTTCCACTGACTGACAAAAGGAAATATTTCAGGCACTCTATAATGAATTAATACATGTAGTGTTAAAATAGGTGGTGACATACATTGTCTTAAATAATTTAAAGGATGCAAACAAACTAGAATTAAATCTTAAAGTTAGATAAATGGAATCTCTATATTCAAGAAATGATTAATATGAGTTGGAATACCAGTAGGCACAACTGGGGACTTTCATATTCTGTTTTTGAACATCAAAAAAGCATCTACCCAACTTCTTTTGGGTTAGATGGTATTTTGGTTAGGCCTAGCCAAACACTTTTTAAAGTCCTGCTCATAGTATCTATAACATTATGTTATACGTGATTATAACAAGTATATAACATATTATGTAATACATAATTATGACACATTCCAGATATTGGAACTTTGAATCCGTATGCTATATGCAATCCATATGCAGGGGAGGTAATCTTTATCTACTGTGATGCTTAGTTTGTTGGAAGATGTGAGACTTCAAGTTAACAGAATAACAAGAGGGACCTTGGAGGTCTTCTATCTAGTCCAGGGGTTTCAAACTGCCAGCCTGCGGGCTGGATGCATCATAACAAAACTGCGCCTACCTCAATGCCGGCAATGGCAAAAAAGTCATGATACGTCATGACACGTCATGTGACATTGCGAGTTTGACACCCCTGATCTAGTCCAACCCCCTGCTCAAGCAGGAAACCCTATACCATTTCAGATAAATGGTTGTCCAATCTCTTCTTAAAAATCTCCAGTGATGGAACACCCACAACTTCTGGTGACAAGTCGTTCCACTGATTGTTCTAACTGTCAGGAAATTTCTCCTTAGTTCTAGATTGTTTCTCTCCTTAATTAGTTTCCATCCATTGCTTCTAATCCTGCCTTCAGGTGCTTTGGAGAATAAGGTGCCCCCCCACTTCTTTGTGGCAGCCCCTAAGATATTGGAACACTGCTATTATGTCCCCTCTCTTCCTTCTTTTCATTAAACTAGGCATACCCAATTCCTGCAACCGTTCTTTATATGTTTTAGCCTCCAGTCCCTTGAGCATCTTTGCACTCTTTCTAGAGTTTCAGCATCTTTTTTTACATCATTGGTGACCAAAACTGGAAGTCCCGATGCATCCAGAGGGCATTAGTTTAGTGCACTATAATTTCCCACTTATGAACATTATATAAAAAAGAACTTGAATTGCCATTCTTATTAGAATGTTCTTACAAATGATAATTTATTATGAAGTATATTTTCCATAAATATAATTATGAATAATTACCAGTAAATCAAAATACTATACTTACATTTTGTTTCTCACTTTAGTCAAATTTACAAGTTCACCATAATTTGACTGTACTTTAATACAAAACGATTCTTGAAATATCCGATGAAGTTGACTTTTGTGATTCCCTGATAAAAAGCAAAACTTTTAACTTACAGGTCTTCCAAAGAGTGATTATAAGAAACATATTTTTTTAAGGGCACATTTGCCAAAGCCGTAATAAATTTGTTTGTGATCACAGACTAATTCCAATAATATATATTGGTTGACTAAAATCCATTAGCAAACCAGATTCCTCATTTCCCCAATTTCCCATTCATCCCTGAAATCTGCTGAGATGTTTACAGGATATATAGAGAGGAGACAGGAGAGTGAATGGAATTCCATTTTTAGAATACTGGATTCAGGAACTCTTGATTTAAATATGTGTACTACGAAGTGATTATCTCAATAATACATAAGGCATTGCTTTACATGAATTCCATTTTTATTTTCAGTTTACATTTTAAATGCATTTTTAAACAAAAATTATTGAAACCTAACATTACATCTAACGTCACAAATACATGTTTGTTTCTACAGTGGGCAGTATTCTTGGTCAAGTTCCACCTCACTCACCCTCATTTCTAATATTAAAATTATGTATTTATTTACAAATGTATTATATACATATGTAAGTATGTAGGTGTATGTACAAAATTAATCAACTAGTGATGTACAGATTAATGATGTGAAAAGACATATCCAAAGCCTAAAGGCAAATGTGTTTTATCTCTCTTAATCTATTTCATTTATTATGTATCTCTACCACTGACTGAGCAGGATAAATACCTCTCTGCTCTTAAGATTTAGCTTTGACAGAAGACATTAATCACAGGATTATATGAGGTCTAAAAGACAGGCAGGACTTGGATTAAATTCTTACCTGCTAAACATGGTCAGCCAGTCCAAATACTCTTCTGAATTATTTTGACTGACTGACCATATTTACAAGTAAGAACCTTTTTCTTCATTTGAAAATGCAATAATGGCCTCCATTCTTTTTGTGTTACCATCACTAGCATGTAAGAATTTAATTCTGTATGACAGTTTCATTATTTTTGCCTGTCTACGACTGCAACTAAAAAATTAAATTGTTCACATTTTGGGAAATCCCACATTCTGTATATCATTATTATTGTTGTATTTCAAGGTCGGAAGTAATTGGGAAATGCATATTTCAACCAATACAACGACGTTACGTAAAAAGAGGGTTTGCAAATACCAGTGGATCTGCATAACTTTTACCTAGGAATACAATGGCTAAGAAGCAGACAAAAATGACCAAATAGGCAGAAATGCAACAGATGCAGTATATGTTAGATTTTTAAAGGGAGGGGGGGCAGGAGGAAGGTTTATTTCAAGCCACAATTCGATACTGATCCCAAAGGCAGACAATCAGACCAACACCTAACTCTATACCTCGGATAGCCTTCCCACCTGATGCTTCTAGACAAGACGAACGTCGGCACCCGCAATCCCCCCAAGGGTGGCGTAAACTCGGGAAAGGCCGCCAAAGAAAAGAGGGCATTTTTTTTCATTCTACTCAGAAAATCTTCGCGACCTAAAGGCCAGCAACCCAAATCTCCCCCCAGTTTGCTCAGTTGCAGCTCAGGCAGCCGAGGCCGGCCCACTCGGGTCAGAGGCGAGGAAAAAGTCTTGGACTCACCCGATAACGGCCGGAGATTCAGGAGGCGCCCACAGACCACCCGGCTTCGCGTCATGTGGGCGTGGGGAGCCCACAGCCGCCTGGCCCCCCATAGCGAGCTCCTGGCCCAGCCCTCCATGCGCTACGACGGCCTCCCGGGCACCCAGAGTGAAGGAGCGGCGGGTTGGCTCTGCAGAGGGCGGCTCCACCTCCGGGCTCCCGCCTGCCAATGGGCCTTGGCCGTTTCTCGTTTCGACTCAGCCTCCAGTTCCGGGGAGGAGACTTTCCGCCGCTTTTGACCTTCCTCGAAACAGCTTCGGAGGGAGAGTGGAAGTGCCTCGCTGGCCGTCGAAGGGGAGCCGACGAACATCTTTGCAAGCTTTTTCTTCTGACCTCCAAATCCTCAACTGGACTGCAGTTTGGGAGGCGAGCTGGACGACAGAACCCTAAACGTGGCAAAGCTTTCTCCCCAAGCCAAGCAAACGTGCTCAGTTTTAGGGGGAAACTAAAGCCTGACTGCAGCGGCTCTGGGCACTTGAAGACCAAAAGCGGGAGCCGGTGCAATGTAGTTGGGTGGGGGTGGGTGTACCGGGAGGCTACGAACGCCCTCGGGTGGCTTGGAGTCTTTCAGGCCAAACTACTGCCAAAATGATTGTTTTGCGATTAATGAAGTGAGGATACAGTTGCCAGGTGTCCACTATTTGAGTGGACAGTCCGCTTTTTTCACATTATGTTCACTATTTTTTTTCACAAAATAGTGGACATTTTTTTTACTCAAAAGCTTTATGATGAAATGGTACGTAATCTAAAGCTGTACAGTCTACTTTTTTTACTACTTAACCCCCCCCCCCCCCGCTTGTCCGCTATTTTTTGGAAGCAGACCTGGCAACCCTAGATACATCCGCATAGTCAGCCTTGAACTTTTGAGAAGAAAGGCAGCTTATAAATGCACCAATGAATGAATAAAAACAAAGTAACCCTGTAAAGCAAACCATAGATCCTTTATAATGCAAATGCGTTGTCAGGGTTTTCTCCACACCTCCAGAAAAGGAGAACATTCGCTTGGGAAAATCGCAGCCTTCACGGTTGTTTTTGCTTGCTTCTAAATAGCAGTAGCTGAATAGCACTCTTTTCCAACAACCCAAGAGGCAGCTTTACACATGGACATCACCAGACGGTCAACACAGAAATCAGATTGCCTATGTGCTCTGCAGCCAAAGATGGAAAAGCTCTATACAATCAGTAAAAACAAGACCAGGAGCTGACTGTGGCTCAGATCATGGTTGCAAAATTTAGGCAGTAATCCATGAAGATCCTGAAGTTGAAACTCAAATACTTTGGCCACCTAATGAGAAGGAAGGACTCACTGGAGAAGGGCCTAATGCTGGGAAAGATTGAGGGCAATAGAAGAAGGGGACGACAGAGAATGAGGTGGCTGGATGGAGTCACTAAAGCAGTAGGCATGAGCTTAAATGGACTCCAGAAGATAGCAGAGGACAGGAAGACCTGGAGGAATGTTGTCCATGGGGTCACGATGGGTCGGACATGACTTTGCAATTAACAACAAATAGCAGTAGCACTGGGACTTATATACTGCTTCAGTTCCTTACAGCCCTCTCTAAGAGGTTTGCAGAGTCTGCATATTGTCCCCAACAATCTAGGTCCTTATTTTATCCACATCTGAAGGATGGCAGGCTGAGTCAAGCTTGAGCCGGTGAGAATCGAACTGCCGGCACTCAGCAGAATTAGCCTGCAATATTGCAATCTAACCACTGTGTCATCATGGCTCTAAACTGACATATGGGGGAGGGGGGCAAAGGAGCCATGCTTTGTGAAGACTTAGGGCAGGGGTAGGGAACCTTGCTTTTTTATGACTTGTGGACTTCAATATCCAGAATTCCTGAACCAGCCATGCTGGCTCAGGAATTCTGGGAGTTGAAGTCCACAAGTCATAAAAGAGCCAAGGTTCCCTACCCCTGACCTAGGGCAACAGGAATCACCCAGGTAGCTTAGTGAGGATCTCTTGTTTCCAGCAGTCAAAGCAGAGCCCTTAGCCAAATGAGAGAGGGCAGCTCAGGGCAACCCGGAGGTGGCTGAGCTTCCCGAGACTCCTCTATGGCGAATTAGTGTTCTCAGAGATTGCCTTGTTGGTCAATGGATAATACTTCAGCTTAGACCAGCTCAGAGGTAAGCCTGCACAAAGGTTGGAGGGCTCTCTTATGAGGATTTGTGGAAGCCAGCATGGTCCAAATGTGCTTTTCCAAGAGGCAACCAGTTTTTTCCCTTGAAAACATTTCTCTTTTCATCCAAGAAGCTTCTTTAGTTCTTCTTCAGAACTGAAAAAAAAAGCAAGTTCAGTTGCCTTTTGGAAAAGCACCTTTGGGACAACCACGACCTGGATTGAGAAACTCCATAGAAAAAAAGCCAGTATGGTATGCTAGTTAAGGTTATTGGACTTTAAATAGCGACACTCATCTGGGTCTACTTCACTCACAGAAGTTTCATTGGTGACTTTGGGCTGGTCACCCTCAGCTTAACTGTCCTCAGGATGGGTGTGGAAGGAATAAATATAAGGGCACAGCCATTTTTTAAAAACAAATTCTAAGTTAGCAAGCCATTTCAGTGTTGGAACAAAGACAGTATGTGGATGAGATAGGCAAGGGTGCATTTAGGAATGCCATAGATTATGTTTCTCTGATTTTTATCCTGTAGGGACAAAGAAATCTGTGAACTCCGCAAAGCGTCAGGAAGAGCATCTGGCCAGTAAACGCTCAGCTCCATTCAGTTGCCCTGACTCTACCCCAAATTAAGGGACTACAGGGTTGTAAAAAGGGAGGTATTTTTAATAAGTTACTGTTATGTAGGTTGATTGTAAGATTGTATGGAATCTGTTGGTTATTTTTGTATAGTAAGCTACCCGGAGTCTTGGAAGCTGGATACATAGAAATATATGTAAATAAAAGTATTGTATGTAAATAAATGCCTTCTCTGTGACAAAGCAAATGTGCTACATTCCTNACATTAATCAACTATTAGATTAACAAATCTATAACATCCTTTAACTCTCTTTTAAACAAACATATTAAACACAATAATTACAACATCATATTAATAATTATAAATATAAACTACATTAACACTCTAAAATTTACTCAAAAACCAAATGAAACTTTTTAGTACCATATTTACTCTCAATATAATCTATCCATCTTCTCCAAACCAAAATATATCTTTCTTGTGAGTAATCCTTCACATAAGCGGAAATCTTGGCCATTTCTGCTAAATTTGAAACTTTAAGCCGTTAGGGTTGCCAGGTGTCCACTATTTGAGTGGACAGTCCACTTTTTTCACATTATGTTCACTATTTTTTTTTCACAAAATAGTGGACATTTTTTTTTATTCAAAAGCTTTATGATGAAATGGTACGTAATCTAAAGCTGTACAGTCTACTTTTTTTACTACTTAACCACCCCCCCCGCTTGTCCGCTATTTTTTGGAAGCAGACCTGGCAACCCTATAAGCCGTCGCTTTTGACCTTCCTCGAAACAGCTTCGGAGGGAGAGTGGAAGTGCCTCGCTGGCCGTTGAAGGGGAGCCGACGAACATCCTTGCAAGCTTTTTCTTCTGACTTCCAAATCCTCAACTGGACTGCAGTTTGGGAGGCGAGCTGGACGACAGAACCCTAAACGTGGCAAAGCTTTCTCCCCAAGCCAAGCAAACGTGCTCAGTTTTAGGGGGAAACTAAAGCCTGACTGCAGCGGCTCTGGGCACTTGAAGACCAAAAGCGGGAGCCGGTGCAATGTAGTTGGGTGGGGGTGGGAGTACCGGGAGGCTACGAACGCCCTCGGGTGGCTTGGAGTCTTTCAGACCAAACGACTGCCAAAATGATTGTTGCGCGATTAATGAAGTGAGGGTACACCCGCATAGTCAGCCTTGAACTTTTGAGAGGAAAGGCAGCTTATAAATGCACCAATGAATGAACAAAAACAAAGTAACCCTGTAAAGCAAACGATAGATCCTTTATAGTGCAAATGCGTTGTCAGGGTTTCCTCCACACCTCCAGAAAAGGAGAACATTCGCTTGGGAAAATCGCGGCCTTCACGGTTGTTTTTGCTTGCTTCTAAATAGCAGTAACTAAATAGCAGTCTTTTCCAACAACCCAAGAGACAGCTCTACACATGGACATCACCAGACGGTCAACACAGAAATCAGATTGACTATGTGCTCTGCAGCCAAAGATGGAGAAGCTCTATACAGTCAGTAAAAACAAGACCAGGAGCTGACTGTGGCTCAGATCATGAGCTTCTCGTTGCAAAATTTAGGCAGTAATCCATGAAAATCCTGAAGTTGAAACTCAAATACTTTGGCCACCTAATGAGAAGGAAGGACTCACTGGAGAAGGGCCTAATGCTGGGAAATATTGAGGGCAATAGAAGAATGGGACGACAGAGAATGAGGTGGCTGGATGGAGTCACTGAAGCAGTAGGCGTGAGCTTAAATGGACTCCAGAAGATGGCAGACAGGAAGACCTGGAGGAACGTTGTCCATGGGGTCGCGATGGGTGAGACACGACTTCGCAATTAACAACAAATAGCAGTAGCACTTGGACTTCTAGACTGCTTCACAGTTCCTTACAGCCCTCTCTAAGCGGTTTGCAGAGTCAGCATATTGTCCCCAACAATCTGGGTCCTTATTTTATCCACATCTGAAGGATGGAAGGCTGAGTCAAGCTTGAGCCGGTGAGAATTGAACTGCCGGCAGTCAGTGGAATTAGCCTGCAATATTGCAATCTAACCATTGTCATCATGGCTCTAAATTGACATATGGGGTAGGGGGGCAAAGAAGCCATGCTTTGTGGAGAGGAGGAATACCTAAGGCAGGGGTAGGGAACCTTGCTTTTTTATGACTTGTGGACTTCAATACCCAGAATTCCTGAACAGCCATGCTGGCTCAGGAATTCTGAGAGTTGAAGTCCGCAAGTCATAAAAGAGCCAAGGTTCCCTACCTCTGACCTAGAGCAACAGGAATCAGGTAGCTTAGTGAGGATTTGGTGTCTCCAGCAGTCAAAGAAGAGCCCCTTGGCCAAATGAGAGAGGGCACCTCAGGGCAACCAGGAGGTGGCTGAGCTTCCCAAGACTTTTCTATGGCGAATTAGTGTTCTCAGAGATTGCGTTGTTGGTCAGTGGATAATACTTCAGCTTAGACCAACTTAGAGGTAAGCCTGCACAAAGGTTGGAGGGCTCTTATGAGGATTTGTGAAAGCCAGCATGTTCCAAATGTGCTTTTCCAAGAGGCAACCAGTTTTTTTCCTTGAAAACATTTCGCTTTTCATCCAAGAAGCTTCTTTAGTTCTTCTTCAGAACTGAAAAAAAAAGCAAGTTCAGTTGCCTTTTGGAAAAGCACCTTTGGGACAACCATGACCTGGATTGAGAAACTCCATAGAAAAAAAGCCAGTATGGTATGCTAGTTAAGGTTATTGGACTTTAAATAGTGATACTCATCTTCTGGGTCTACTTCGCTCACAGAAGTTTTATTGGTGACTTTGGGCTGGTTATCCTCAGCTTAACTTTCCTCAGAATGGGTGTGGAAGGAATAAATATAAGGGCACAGCCATTTTTGAAAAACAAATTCTAAGTTAGCAAGCCATTTCAATGCTAGAACAAAGACAGTATGTGGATGAGATAAGCAAGGGTGCATTTGTTTCTCTGATTTTTATCCTGTAGGGACAAAGAAATCTGCGAACTCTGCAAAGCGTCAGGAAGGGCATCTGGCCAGTAAACGCTCAGCTCCATTCAGTTGCCCTGACTCTACCCCAAATTACGGGACTATAGGGTTGTAAAAAGGGAGGTATTTTTAATAAGTTACTGTTATGTAGGTTGATTGTAAGATTGTATGGAATCTGTTGGTTATTTTTGTATAGTAAGCTACCCGGAGTCTTGGAAGCTGGATACATAGAAATATATGTAAATAAAAGTATTGTATGTAAATAAATGCCTTCTCTGTGACAAAGCAAATGTGCTACATTCCTACGTTCATTTTTCCTCTATATTAACAATATTGTATGACAATTACATAAGGGAGAGGTTAGTGAAGTTCAAAGTTTTCTACTTTTATGAGTCAACATAACCTTGACGCTTAGTGCTTGTTTCTCTTGCATTCTCTTATAACCTAATAATCTCATTAGTTTCTTTTAAAAAGTTAAGTGCGTGCTGGTATGTTAAAAAGAACAAACTGAAACAGTATTGTAATTATTTTATTGGAGCAAGTTATATACAGAAACAAACATTTAATTTTCCATTATTACAGAAATCTTCTTTTGGGGCCTTATTTTCCTTTTCTAAGTAGGAAAATGAGAGAAGTAAAATAGAGGAAACTCGATCTATAAATATGATTGCTACAAAATGTGTATTACATTCACCTACAATTAATATACACTAGCACTAGGTGCTTCAAGTTTGTGTTTAGAAAAAAAAAATCCTCACTTTTCTTGTCCAGGAGGTTTGGGGTGTGTGGGGTGCTTGGTACTCTCTGAGCTTGGTTGTTTCCTTGCAGACATTTCATTACCTAACTAGATGACATTATCAGTGCTAGAAAGGAGTGGGGTTGCTCTTGGTTTATATATAAATGGCATGCCTGGAAGGGCGGGTGGGAGTGTTGCTTTCTTCTTGATGGTTCCTTGATTGTTGTTTACTGTTGTTTGTCAAGTGGTAAACAATATCCCAATCAAGAAACTACCAACTCAAACAAGCGACTAGAAGGCTGCTCGAAAAAATGGTGGCCACTTCTGGAATCCTGCCATATGGCTACCCAAATCACACAGAACTCTGGATATCTTCAAAAGGTAAATGTGCGGTGCTTGATGTGGGGGTGGGGAAGAGACCCAAGCCCTGTGGGGATCTGCTGGGGGTGAATTAAATAGGGGGAGCCCGTCAGTGTCCCTGCAATCGGTTGTAAAGGCAAATGACTGGAGGGATGCTGCAGCAGCTCTAGTTTCAGGACCAGGTTGTAAGCAGCTTACAGGGGTCTGCTGTAACTTCAATCGCTTAGCGACCAGTCATTAAGCAAGGACTATTGGTATTATGCACCTGGAAGGTACAATACATGAAGAGGGTTACTCAAAGTACATAGAATGATATTGACATCTTAGTCCATATTTTTTCAGGTATTACGCTCATTAGGATAGTATCAACTCTACTTCCTGAACCCCGTAAATTTAGTGCGCGCAATTATATTTCAAAAGCTAAATACTAAGAGATGCCATTAACTTTTTGAAGTAAATGAAAAATCAAAATGAAAAATTCCCATCTACCGGGAAGATGTAAGATGCTTAAGCCTACTTTCAATACCAAGATCTCTTTTGAGTTCATGTTTACCAAGCAAAAAACTGCTTACTTTAGCATTTGCCAAGATGCTATAAACAGCATTATTTTTATTTTGCAATCATCATCTTAGTTGGTAAGTTGTAAGATTAGACCCAGTTAACACAAGGTTATTTTAGTGACCTCTAACATTATAGTTACAGAAAGAAACTGAGTCAAAAGCAATATTAACTTCTCCAATCATACAAGGAAGAGTGTTCCAAACTTATTTCATGTAAGTAGTTAAATTACTTGGAATTACTATTTCTGTTTGGCTAGTCTTGGTATGTTTTAAAGTAATAATCCACATTTCATTCACACACAGTATGATGAAACATACCATTAAAATAAAACAAAAACCTTTGGGTTTTTTCCCCCAAACAGTTATTTTATCAGAGGATTGACTCAAATTTATCCAAAGATGAAACCCCGAATTTAAATTATTAAGCATTTTACAAAAGAAAAATGCCTTGCAAATAAATATTTAAAATAAATTAAAATAGAAGAATTAAACAAAAATGAACTAAAGAACTTTATTGACATCACAGTACATTCAATAGCAATTTAAGAACATTACAGCTGAAAGAGAATGACGTATTTCATAGCCTTAGGTAAGCACTACTGTTTTGAAAAATGTAAATACAAAGAAATCCTAGCAAGTACTTAACTCCGAGCAGTGTTTCCAAAAAATACAGCTATTTACAGATCTTTTTTTTAAAAAAGGGGTCAGCTTTCATCTACATAGCCACAACTGTAGCCTCTATAATGAGCCTCTATAATGAGACAAGCCCTTAAAAACTCATGGAATTTTTAAATCATTATGACTAGTGTCATATCATTCCTCAGTGTTTACGACGAGGAGTCATTGATCTGAAAAATAAAGAAAAAGTGGGGAAAATTAAAGGGAAAAGAATCACAGAAAGCATACACGTTAGGCTTAATAACTGTATTTCTTTTCTTTTTTAAAAAAAAAAGCGATCAAAGGTATCTCCCCATCCCACCAGAAGGATAATCTACGGAAATTAGTTTAATTTGCAATATATATATAAATATGTTGCAGGCAAGCATGATGAAGAATCGAAATATAAAAAAAAATAATATAAATCAAGCAAAATACTTAAAAGAATACTACCTTGATCGTGATTTAGACTTGTGTTTGCGGCTTGCCTTCTTACCAGACCTTTGAGATTTCTCCATGGACTGTGACCGACTATGCTTGGATTTCTTCGGCTTCTTTTCTTTGCTGCTGCCCCGTGACTCAGAACTGCTTCTTGTGCTAGTTTCTGAACCTGAATGCTTTTTGCTCTCTTTGGTAGAACTTTTCTTGCTTTCCTGCCTAGAATCATGCCTTACCATTTTGGAAGACAAGGAATCACTACGAGAGAAAGTTCTTTCGCTATCTCTTTTTCTTTTTAATCTCTCTTCGTGATTGCCCGCTTTACTGTCTTTGTCTTCTTTTCTCTGTTTCTCCCTGCGCTTCTCCTGATCTCGGTCCCTCTCCCTGTTCTTTTTCTTATCTTTCTCTATGCTCCTACTGCGTTCCTTTTTTCTCTCTTGAATTTTGCTGTCGTGACTATGTTTGTGCCTGTTCCCGCTTATGTTCCTGTGCTGGTCTTCACTTTTATGCCTATCTCGACTCCCACTACGAGTGAAATGGCTAGTAAGTCTATCTCTTGAGTGACTATCACTTCTACGTCTTTCCCAGTTTCGGTCATGGGAAGGACTATGATTTCGTCTCCTCTCCCTTCTTTCTATACTCTTGTGTCTACTAGATCTCTGTCTTTCTCTTACCTTACCCCTGCTCCTACTCCTTTCTCTTCTGTTTCTATGTGAATAGCTCCTACTTCTGCTACGCCTAACTTTAGGTGACCTACTATGACGTCTTTTTTTTCTTTTGGGGGAGGAAGAATGTGTAGAGCTACGACTGCTGCCTGAACTACTACTATAAGATGAACTACTAGCTGTGCTGCTACTGCTGCTACTGCTGCTACTTCTGCTATTATTACTTGAGCTAGCACTACTTGAACTTTTTGACCTACTCCTTCCTGCTCTCTCTTTTTCTTTAATCTCTTTTTTGGGTTCGATGTCTGGTGTTATTTCTTTTGGAGACTTTTTCTTTTCACTAAATGCATCCTCCTCCTCGGCTTCTTTCACATCTTCTAGTGGTGAATTGCTGCCTTGCTCTTTACTGGCAAGTTCACTCATCTCTTTTGCAATTCTCTCATTTTGGAGTTTTTCTTCTGTAAAATGTGTGCCAAAGAGAAACAGATCCCAAAATCATACAAATAAAGTGGAACCGATTCATAACTATTCCTGTTCTTCTGGCCAGTAACAATTTTAAGATAAAATGTGTAAGAATAGTAATTCTTCTACAATTGTTCCATGGCAGTAAAACTCATTGGATGACTCTCAGGAGAACATACAACAGAGGCAGGAGTAACCATAACCTGATTTCCTATAATTAGTTTACCATAAGTTCAATCGCTTTGCTTGGGTATATAATATCACATAATAAGTTAGGCCTGTGCAGATCATCTGATTAGGTGTTTGTGAAAGGCCTCTATGGATCTGTATCACTAAGGCAGTGGTGGCGAACCTATGGCACGGGTGCCAGAGAAGGCATTCAGAGCCCTTTCTGTGGGCACACGGGCCGTCGCCCCAGTCCTAGCCCTTCAGCTGGGTTTTATAAAACCTTTTCGCTTTAGACCTCCGCCACCGTGTGCAAAAAAAAAAAAAAGGTTCAATCAATCAATCAATTTCAACTTCTTGCAGGAAAAAAAAAGATCTTGCAAAGTTGGAATTGATTGATTGAACTTTTTAGTCCTGCCCAGTCTGCGGTTACCACCGCAGCCACACCCAGCCAATGGGCCACGCCCAGCCAATGGGCCACACCCACCCGGCACTTGACGATGCATAAGTGGGTTTTGGGTTGCAGTTTGGGCACTCGGTCTCTAAAAGGTTCGCCATCACTGCACTAAGGTATAAAGCCACCACAAAGACATGGCATGGCTATTTCAAGGCCTTATCTGTGCACGTGTGCACAAAAGAGGCTTCTGTCCTAACTGCCTCATCAAATGCTACACATAGATTTAACATATTAAGAGGTTAAAGTATTCTGCTATAAGCATAAGAGTCCCTCCCCCTATACATATACACATACCTTCCTGCTGTTTCTCTAGCAGTAGTTGCTGTTCTCTCTCCTTCCTCCAAAATGCTTCTTGTTTTTGCCTGATTCTGTGCCGTAGTTCCTCATCATCAGTATCAGATGACTCAGAGCCTCTGTCACTCCTCTCATCGTCACTGTCTCCTGATCCATAACCACCCAGTCCACCTGCGTGCATAAAGCCTAGTCTATCACGAGGAAAGATTAATCCTGGTTCTTAATATTTCTGCAGGGCAAAGAGGAGTGCAGATTGCCCATCTTTCACTTCTTCACTGAAGAAGCCACTTATTCTGGAGGAAGTGCCAATGCTGGTTGACTGGAGTGTTCAAGGACCACACATCTGACCTGCTGTTCAGTATCTGGTTTTACTTCGTCCGGAATAGCTTGCCATGTTTTCAAGCAAGCAATCGCTAAGATTACATACTTTCTGCTCAATATGAGTAAAAAAGCTCTTTACAGAGCCAGAACCAAATGCTTAGAATACATCAGCAAGAAAATAGACTCTGAGGTGCAAGGCCTAAGATCTGTCCTTCAAGATATCGTTACAGTGATTTCAGTCAGCTTCAATATCCAGGGCTTTAAAAAGTCCCAATGCCAATCAGTTGTCTAGTGTTCAGAAACGACTGTACGTTAAAAAGGTACAGATATGCAATAGGAATGGACTTCTCTTCCCCCAAAAGGTAGACCTGAAAAACTGGTAGAAAGTAATCTTGAGCATCTGGTTCAGAAGCATTTTTACTTTCTTTCCCAGGTTCTTCATTTTTATTTACCAAATACATTTAAACTAACAGAAGAATTCATCGTGGTGGTCGAAATAATATATTTATTTAATGTCACAATAATACGACAGCATTATCAATGTTACACTGACATGCAAAGTTTTTTACACAATCTATTACAACGTAGGATGCAATTCTGAATTTCATAGCCAGCATGGTTCTATTACCAAGCACGAGCTATGAGAATTCAAACTATGCATTTGTTGTGTGGGATTTTTGGCAAGACAAAGTAGTATTATGTTATGGTGATTTTTTTTTAAATTTAAACATACATTAACACAGTAACATTAAAAAATAATAATACAAATCATTCAAGTCCATTTGTATTTTTAGATGCCATGTTAAATATCTGGCCAAAAACACCCAACCTCCAATCTCAGGGAAGGCTTGCACAGAAAGAGTACTACTTTTCACAGATTTCAGTATAGCTTTTGTGAGATAAGTTATCCTAAGTTACTGGATGCTTGCCTAATGCGTATCGGATAGTTTCACTCTTGTTTCAATACATATTTAGGAATGCAAGCGACAGCTCTCCCCATTAAGTCCCTCTCAAAAATCAGGAGCATACTTACCAAGTCCAGTGAGGGAAGCCAATGCACTGGACTGTGCCAGCTGTTTTGCAGGAGCTTTGTATCACATCAACAACAGGAACAACATGTTAACACAAATAGCCACGTTTTCATAGTCATGAGAGTCTATGGTATTGTTAAATCTACTACTATTGCTGTTTTGTGGAGGAGAGAAAAAACATTAAACACGTATCATCCATTGAAAGCCCAGTAATTTCTGGCCATGATTGTTTAGAAATTTAAACGGTAAATTAATGATGGATACAATTAAAAAGGCAGTTCTTTAGAGCAAGGCATTAACGGATTAATACATTTTACCTGCAATCAGTATATTAATTAATTTACACAGTTATATGAAATAAAGTTACTGTTGTTTTTTTTTAAAAAAAGCTGACTAGCAGGATCACAAAAACATTTTATTACACAAGTTTGCTTTATTGGGGTTGCTCATCTAAATTTCAACTAGAAAATTTTATTTAAAAACTCATTACAATTTTTAAAAAAGTTAAATTGAAAAAAAAAAGGAAAAATTTAACGCTATAAACTGCGCAAAACAACAATATATGATTACAAATATGAATTTTTGGAACTTTACATTTAAATTATTTTAGATGCAGATATTATATATGAATATATGCTTATATACTTTAAACTATTCCAAGATATGCGCAAGGACAATTAATAAACCTATTGGAACCCTAAACATACCTTTTATTGCTTTACGATGGACATCTTTAGCCACATAATAAATTTCTTCATTGGTGACATCTAGGAGGATTTCTGTCAGCAACATTTTTGTCAGCAACATCTGAACGAATTTAAAAATAAACATATTCATTCAGATGCTATTCTCAACTACCTCAATTCAAGGCATCTCACTTCTTGAAAAAGAAATAGCAAAGGATTTGGCAACAATCAGAAAAACAAATTTATCTCACATCTTTTTTTATGTCAAGAGGAAATACATTTTTGTTGCTAAGAATCAATAATTGGACATTTTTAAGCCTTTGCCATGCCTAATGTAGCTATTGCAACTGTAGCTACTGTCTCTTTGTTCACCAGCATATTTATCAATAGTTATATGGAATCCTATGCAAAATATCAAGTAAAACAATTATTCAACAGTAAACCTTCATTGTAACAACCCTCAGTTTAACACACTTTGATGCAACAAATGTATTGGCACACCAATAAAATTTCAACTTAGCAACAGTTGTTGGTGTCTCCATTAGAATAATTTGACTAAAGTAGGGGTGTCAAACTCAATTTCATTGAGGGCCGTATCAGCACTGCGGTTGCCCTCAGGGGGACGGGTGGGTGTGGCCAGGGTGGGTGCAGCCTACTGGGTGGGCGTGGATGGAGTGGGTGAGACCAGCTCTACATCGTTCGCATCAAGGGTGCCTGTGGGGGCCTGGGCAGGAATGGGACAGATATGAGGGTCTCTGGCAGAAGGGGATGGGACCAGGGCAAGTGCCAAGGCATGGTCCACTGGAGGAGCCTCAATGTTCCTCTCAGGCCATGCGGGGGGGGGGCTTATGGAGCTAAGACTGAATGCGTTTCAGCATAGATGGCTACCACAAAATTGTACATTGGCTCCCGGCTGGCCTGGGCCAGGGCCAAGGCAGAGGGGGCCGTTCCCTCACTGTTTCCAGGATGGCTTCGCGGGCCACATGAAACCACTTCGCAGGCCGCATCCGGCCACCGGGCCTTGTGTTTGACATGTCTGGACTAAAGAATAGCAGCTTTTCTTAATATCTAAGGATGAAATCTTTAACTCATTTGTTATTTCAATAACAGTTAACAATCAAAAGAAACCTTCCTAGTTAAGTTTAAATATATTTCTTTCAAATTACATATTTATAATTACATTTTATCTATTAAGTTAAAAAAAAATCAGAATTTCATGAGCTAAATTTTTCTTCAACCCTGGCTCCTATTATATTAACAGTCAAATGTATAGATCATGGCGAATACAGCAGTCCAAAAATTAATTGTACCATCTGATAATCCTTTTCTTCCTCTGTCATTTCTGGTTCACTCTGCTCCTCATGAGCAGTTGGAGATGGGCTTCTGGTGACTTTGCCACTACTTATAGCCTCTACATTATCAAAATCCTCTTCTTCTTCTTCACTATCCTATAAAACAAAAATAAATATAGCTCTTCAACAAGGAACTTTCATATCTCAAATGTTGACCATTTATATTGACAAAATCAAAAAAGATCTTGACGCAAAAGGAAATGTGAAGGTTAATGTCTATTTTGCCTAATCAAGGCTGCCTGACACGTTACATCATTTTGCCAGAACAAAGCCAGTCTTTTGACCTTGGAATTAACATTATCCATCTGCTTTAGAAGCCTGACAAATTAGGAAAAGAATGGACAAACTACTGCCTTTGCTACCAACACTGTTGGTAAAATACAACTTTATTTTCTAATAATTTAATAATATTAAAATGAAACATTTTAAATATGCAAACTTGGAAATATTATACAGGAAATCTTCCACTTACAAATTTACTTTTCTGTGGTAACCGAGGTGCATCCTCTTCTCCTGTTTCTCTATGTTCCTTTTTTTCCTTTTTAGACAGTTGAGAGCGCTGCTGTTCCATTCTCTCTTTTTCTAGCTTCTTCTGTTTTTCCCTTTCCATCTTCTCTAAGCCCTCACGAATCCAAGCAGGTAGAGTTCTACGTTTAACAGCATCTACAACATCATAAAATAAGTTACTTAATAAAAGCATACTTTCTTAGCCCTAGTAGGTTTTTTAAAAGTTAAGTCTCTAATAAGCTTTATAATTCTTTCTATGGGCCATGTCGGAGAACATTTGTTGGGCTGTAGCTGAAGGACCATAAAGTTCTATTTAAGATGAAGCATGGATAGGTGGAATTAAGTACAGAATGCATATGTCATAGTTCCGAAAGACAGAGACAAATAAAGCAGATCTCTGTGGCTTGCAAGTTCCTCAAATAACATGTTTATCGATACAAAGTATCAGCACGTCAAAAGTGAAACCAAGTCTGAATAGACACGTAACAATCCCCAATACAAAGTTAAGAAATCCCACCCCTAAAGCTATGCAAGCTACTACGTTCTCCAATACATCTCCTTGGTGGGCTTTTCACGAAACGCCAAGCTGCAGTCCCGGGAACAGCCAATGACCTTGGTTCCCATGGGAGAAAATCTGTTTAGTCTAGCGAAGCACCTGGTAAACCCCCCTCCCTCCGTGCTATATGTCAACCGAAAATGAGTAGGGAAAATGGCTGCAGCCACGCTCATTTTCAAAGTTGACAGTCGGCTCCTCTTCAGAAAGAAAAAGTCTCCTGCAGGGGAAACAAAAATCAGGTTAGGTATTCCCTCGAGGCTTGTGAGGGTATTTATCATAAAACTTTTTTATCAATCTATCTGCCTTTACATTTGTACATTTCACCCATGTAGCCTCTAAAGGGGGTAACCTTTCCACTGGACAAGGTATTGTAACTTTCCCTTGTACAGCCTAGAATCGAGAATACGTTTTATCTCATAATGCATCTCTTCCTCTACCACCGTTGGACCAGGAGGCTCTTTTGGAATAGGTCTTAAAGTGGATTCTGACACAGATTTCAAAAGACTGCAATGAAACACCGAGTGAACTTTCCCCAACAATCGTGGACATTTTAACTCCATCATCACAGGGTTTATGATCCTGACAATGGGGAAAGGACCAAGGAATTTCGGACCCAATTTTTTGCTGGGCAACTTTAACCGTAGATATTTAGTTGAAAGATAAACTAATTGTCCAACATAAAAAAGGTTTTGAGGGGAACGTCGTTTGTCTGCTTGCTCCTTGTAAACCTTGGTAGCTATGGTCAATGCCTTCTTTACATTCACCCCAACCCCCTGGAAAGATGTCACCCATTGGTCCAAAGTCTGGGAAGTAGGAGGCTCCTATGGGAACTCAGGCATGGGCACAAAATCTCGACCCGTCACTATTTTGAATGGGGTGAGACCAGTGCTACTGTACACAGTATTATTGTAGGCTACTTCTGCAAAAGTTAAAAAGGTCAGCCCAATTAGACTGCTGGTAATTTACATAACATCTGAGGTACTGTTCCACCATTGTGTTAGCTTTCTCAGCAGCTCCATTAGTATTCGGATGAAAAGCAGATGAAAGCCCCTGGGAGGACCCAATCAGTTTAACAAACTCTCTCCAGAACTTTGCAGTAAACTGGACCCCTCTGTCAGAAATAATCCTCTTTGGGGCACCATGGAGTCGGTATATGTGCTTCAAAAACCAGTTTGGTTAGCTCCTGGCCAGAGGGAAGTCCTGAGCAAGCGATGAAGTGCGCCTGTTTGGAAAATAGATCAATCGCAGTCCATATCACAGTGTTTCCCTTGCTCTCAAGTAATTCTACTATAAAATCCATGGCTATCTCTTCCCAAGGCTAAGAGGGATCGGCCACTTGCTGCAATAAATCTGGTGGTTTTCCAGGACCTTTCTTCATGGTAGCACAAATGGCACAACTTTTTATATTAACTCTCAATGTTCTTTTTCATTCTCAGCCACCAGAAATGCCTGCACACTAGATGCAATGTTTTTAAAAATCCAAAATGACCCGCTTGCAACACTTGGAGTCTAAGGCCTTCTGGGAGGTATAACTTAGAACCTTTCCAAGCTAATCTCCCTCTTAAAGTCAATATAGATTTGTTATCTTTAAACCAGGCATCAGTCTCTAACTTCTCCTTCAATTCCTTTAGCGATCGATTGTCAGGACCAGCAGGGGGTCTCTGTGTGTGCGATCTGGTTGTTATTTGGGAAGCGGATTGCGGCAGAGGAATAATGGAGTTAATTACTTCCTCTCGGTTGCTCTTGAACTGAGGTATTCTAGACAAGGCATCAGCCAAAAAGTTCTCACCTCCAGGAAAATATTTTAAAGTGAAATTAAAACAGTTGAAGTATTGAGCCCATCGAACTTGCTTGGGGGATAATTTGTGGGGAGTCCTGAGAGCCTCCAAATTCTTGTGATCAGTCCATGTCAGCAAAGCCCAACGAACTGCAAAAGCCTCTTTCTCTAAAACTGCCCACCTACTTTCAGTCTCAGTTAATTTCCGGAAGTGTTAAGCACAAGGTTGTAACTCTGATTTTTTGTAAAAGAACGGCACCCACGGCCACATCACTTGCATCAGCTTGAATGATGAATTGTTGTCCGGGGTCAGGGTGTTTAAGGACTGGTTCAGCTGCAAAGAGTCTCTTTAATTTTTCGAATGCTGCCTGGCACTCTAATAACCATTGCAATGGCTGACAATAATGGCTGATGATAAAAGTTGATAAACAACAGAAAACTTTGAGGCTGTTTGCGGGTGCATGGGGGTTGCCATTCTAGAACTGCTTTGACTTTGACAGGGTCCATTTCTATCCCCTCATTCAACAGATAGTCAAGGCGTGTCTAGTGAAATTCACACTTTGACAGTTTTGCATACAGTTTGGCTTTCAACAGTTTCCTTAATACCTCTCGGACCAATTTGATGTGTTAATCCATGGTTTTAGTGTAGATAAGGATGTCATCAAGATAAACCAAAATCCCCTTGTATAAATGATCATGGAGCACTTGATTTATCAATTGCATAAATACAGTAGGGGCCCCTTGCAGTCCAAATGACATCACTTTAAATTAGAAACTCCCCAAAGGGCAATTAAAGGCTATTTTCCTCCCTAATCCGGATCTGATAATACGCTTCTCTTAAATCCAGCTTGGTAAAAAAATTTCCTTTAGCCAGGTGGGCTAATATGTCCTTCATCAGGAGAAGGGGGTATGAATTTTCCATACTGACAGCGTTGAGAGACCTGAAATTGACGCATAATCTAAGAGAGCCATCTTTCTTTTCCTTGAAAAGCACGGAAACAGCCAAGGGTGATTTGGCTGGCTGAATAAAACCCCTAGCTAAGTTTTTATCAATGTACTCACTTAGTTCTTTCATCTCTTTGGATGTCATAGAATACCGGGCAGAATTTCAATACCACAGTCCGTAGCCCGGTGTGGGGGGAGGATGTCACATTCCTTCTCACTAAAGGCTTCTGCCAAATATTGGTACTCAGTAGGGACAAGTTGAATCCCCGGCAGCTTTTCAGCTACAGTTTTTAGAATTTCACGGGACTCCCCATGAGTTTCGCAGATGGCCAGTGTCTTTGTTTTATCATCAGTATCAGGTGGGGAGGGTCCTGTCCCCAGTCTTAATTTTTGCATTCCCTCCTCCCACCAGATGTGAGGACGCCATTTGTCAAGCCACACTAGCCCCCAAATTACTACTTCAGTCATCTTTGGAACTACCACAAAACGGATGATTTCCCAATGCCGACCCATTTCTAAACGTACAGGTTCGCTTAGGTGCATAGCAGGGGCACCTCCGATGAGGGACCGGTCAGCCTGCTCAAACCCCATGGGAGGCGGCAATAGCTTGGCTTGGATGCCCAGTTTCAGTACAGTGGGTAAATTAATTAAGCACCGAGAGCACCATGAGTCTATTAGTACACTCAGATTCATGTGAGCCCATTATGGGCACCATCAGTCTGGTGGGAATGGCAAAAGGGGGAATGGGCTGACTCATCATGGGGTCCTCCTCACTCTCCTCTTCACTGTCGTATGGTGCCGGCATCTGCTGCACCTCGGCTTGGGGCTTGGCTTTGAGCTCGCCGGGAGGGGAGGCTTTGACACTCAGGCCTTGATGTGTCCAGTTGGTTCTCTTCCCCCTCTGGGAGCTCTTTGTGGTTTTGTGGCAGCAACTGGCATGCTCCTGGGTTGAGGGTGAGGAGGGGGGCACTCCACAGCAAGATGACCCATCTGACTACACTGGTAGCATTTGATGGGAGCTCTGGCTGGTGCTTGGGAGACACTGGTGACTGCAGAGGCTTGAGGACGTCGTCCAGAGGCATTTCTCTTGGACACACAGTGGCTTGGGTTTGGTGGTACTTGACTTTTTGGGGCGATCCAGTTCGATGTCTAGCACCACTGTCATACAATAACACTCACGTAATAGATTAAGAAATGATGCAGGCTTGAAGCAAGTCGCGATCTCACCCGTTTGAAGTAATTGACCAGTGACCGTTCAGGCCACTGCCCCAACCGGTTAGCAACTCTTTTGAATTTATGGACATACTCCTTTGCGGGGCGCCTCTTTGCCTCAGGCAGTGGATTTCTTTCTCGGCCATCAGGACTCGGGATTCATCTTCAAACTGATCCCTCAGTTGCTCCATGAATAGATTAATGTCATGCAATTCAGGAGCCCCCTCATCATGAAGGTTGGTCACCCAGTCTGCTGCTTCCCCCTCTAAGTTTGCCGCTACCGCATTCACCATCATAGCCCCATCCAGGTAGGCATAAGCGTAGCGATCCAAATGAGCCCACACCTGGTTTAGGAAGATCAACTTCTCATCGAAGGTAGGCTTAATGGGAGGCAGCTCGAATCTCTGCAGGGCCACCTGCACCTGCTGCTGGGCTTGGGCGGCTTGCTGGTCCTGTGGAAGTGGCCAAACCACTCTCCGGACTTCTCTTGGCTGGGCTCCGGGACTGGCATCCTGAGGCCATGGCAACGGGGTTGGCTGGGATACAGGGCTCAGTATTGCAGCTGGTTGACAGGTGGGCGAAGCAGCACAGGCTCCGGCAGTTGGGCTGGAACTCCAGTGAGGGGGAGGGGGAGATGGGTAGTTTTTGGCATTTCTCCCCATGACACCCACCTCCTGGGCAACAGAAATTGTATCTTTTAGCTCCAGCCGGCCGAACCTCTCCTTCAACTGTTCGAGTGAAGGGCTATGGACTGCTGACTGAAATCTCCACTCTCCGGAGTCGTCCCATGGCCTTGGTTCCCATGGGAGAAAATCTGTAGTCTAGCGAAGCACCTGGCAAACCCCTCTCCCTCCGTGGTATGTGTCAACCGAAAATAAGTAGAGAAAATGGCTGAGCCACGCTCATTTTCAAAGTTGACAGCATAATTCAGTTACAGCCCGTAAAACTCAGCAACCAGCAACTTGTATTTTCAAAATGTGCGTATCACATACATTAAACTAAATATGTTGAAGACATACCAATTTGAGGGGGTTCCTGTTTCACAGGCAATGTGATTGGTGATCGTTGGCGATCTCTAAATGCTGGTCTTTCCCTTCGATTTTGAGGAGGTGCAGGAGGTGCTGGAGGTCCTGGGGGCCCTGGTGGTCCAGGCTGCCAGTAAGGTGGATGAAACCCACCTTGAGGTGGACCAAAAGTAGTCCCATGCTGAAAAAGTAATGAAGTTCATTTTTCTTTAACTCAATGCTGCAGATTCCCCTAACAGTTTCTCAGTAAAGAGATGAAATGGGGGAGAAAAGAAAAGAAAAGAAGAAAAAAAGAGGAACCTGATCTCTATATAGAATATTTTTTGTTTCTACTAGAGACTTCAAAGTGCTTTAGGCATAACTCAAAGATTAATGGGGAAAAAAAGATCTTTACCACTTAAAAAGTAATTTTGTAATAGAGAAGCCCATGCTGTATTACACTCTGGCATTAGAAAACATATTCAGTTTTAAAAACAACATATAATATGGAGCTGGAATCTTCCATTAAGGAAATAGAGGCCCAAGAATCTACAGCAGGGGTGTCAAACTCGCAACGTCACGTGACAAGTCGTGACATATCGCCACTTTTTTTCCATTGTCGGCAATAGGGTGCGCGCAGTTTCGGCATGACACATCTGGCCCGTGACACCCCTGATCTACAGGAACATAAATTATTTTTTATTTTATTAGGGGTTTGCCATTTATTTGTAGGTTATCAGGATGTTCCTAATATTCTAATCTTTTTTCCTAAAGTAATTTCGACAGGCAAAGGGAATTAAATCATGTGTTCTTCTAATGAGCACATGATACTGTAGAGTTTTTCTGCAATATAAATGAATTATGCTTGTGAAAGCAAACAAGTCTAAGTAATTTATTAGGTCAAATTTTCATGATCAATTCTCATTTCTTAAGCAAAAATTATTTGACATAATTTAAGTAAGTAAATAACCTCTTTATGGTTAAAGAGTATGCTTAACATCAGTTGCCAAATACTCAATATACAATGCTGATCATTAAGAGCATGATGTACATGAAGCACATTGATGTTTTTTCTTTTAATGAAAGATAAATGAGTAAAAAAACCTGCCCATACTGTTTTTAAAGGATTTGTGCAATCAAGCAATTTTTGTCTTGCTTTTATTACTGAAATATCAGTACAACCATTTTTCAGAGTATGTGGGAAGAGGAAGCGTGCATTCTTTTAAACATGAATCATGATTTCAAGAAATAAAATTTACTCATTATCAGAAATAAAACCATCTCATGTTTTCCTAATAATTTAAGATTTTCTCTCATGTGCTATCCGTACTGTTGGAAAATGTGGATTTAAGAAATGAATTAATTTCAGTTGCATGTTGTCAACTTCAGCTATGTTACTGCTAGAAGAAAAGCTGCTACAGAAAGCCAGTCAATTGTGTCATTGTGCCACCCTTCCCCAAATTATATCTGATTGTCAGTAAGTAATCTTCATCAAGTTTGTCTTCAATCTCAGTTCCATTAATACATCAATGTGGATCTATGGGATGGGATATATTTTATTCAAAACTTCAGATGACTAGTCTACCAAATAAATTAAAGTTTGCAACTTTTAACAAACTATATAAAGACATAAAAAGGTAACTTATTATGAAGTCTCTTCACTTACTTTGTACATATCTATTAAGTGTAATATCAAATCTTAGTATAGCATTAACACATAATTGAGAAAAATGTAGCCATACCTTGTGTTCCTGAAACAGTACATCTAATGCTGTTTACGTTGGACCAAGAACTCCATTCATAGATGTAACATCCAGAAACATGCACAGATATCAGATGTGCAGAAATTCTCGTGCCCCACCCACCTTTCAATCTAGAGAGTAATCCTCTGCTTTCGCCTACGTATATAAAAGTGCTCCAGCACACTTTTTAACTAACTAGCCGCAAACAAATGAATTTGGGTCCCTAAATAAAATTGTATTCTACAGTTTTGATTTACTCCAATTTCAGAGTGGCTAAAAATGTATGCATCGTGATTGTATACAATATTTAACTTTATATTAACCTTTATATTCTTTATACATAAATTATTTACAAAAGTATTATTTATTCAGAGAATTAATATGGAGAATCTCAACATATTTACAGGCTTATTCTTAGTTTTAATATTAAATAATTAATCTCATCCTTATGATGTTATTTTGCTCCTTTACAAAACATGAATCTGTTTATATAAACACAGCTATCCCTTATGTACTTTTACTATATAAATATCACATGGGGATTTTAAAAGCAATTACAAGCAAAAACAAAAGACACCCCCCCCCCAAAAAAAAACCTTAGTAAAATTTATAAAAGCAGATAGAGGAGGGAAGTAATATGTAAATAAAATTTACATTTGCCTGCAGCTGAATTTTCTCAGACCTTTCATAAGTGATCCCAAACAGAACGTATCACACTAATCCAGTGTATCTCAACATATGCATTACAGCCAATCTAAGAATACAGTTGGTAGTGCAACTAATTGAGCTGGGTAAATGTTTGAAAACAAATCTATTTTAATAAAGAAGTAAACTCTGTTGAAATCTGATTTAGAGCAATGCTGCTGGAACTCCACATGCTTATATCAAAATAACAAATGTTTCACCTGATAGTCAAACTGGTTCACTGGCCCCATTGCAAAGTTATCAGGTGGTGGTCCCCCAAAGTTGTGATTATTTTGATTAAATATATGCCTGTTGTCAGGTGCAAATTCCCCACTATCCTGACTGTTACTATCTTCAGATGGAGGAACGATATCCATTGATCCAGGGGCTGGAGGAATCCATGGCTGATCTGGAGGCGGATGAGGCGGTTGGTGGGGCATGTTCCATTCTGTTTTGATGTCATAACAAAAATGTTAACAATCATTTTAATTAGTGGTTAATCAGGCTGTATTGATGTTTATAATGAAAGATGTATCATTAAATATTTCTGGTTTCTAGTTTTGTATGAATCCAAACTACGTTTAGTAGTCTTTTGTATGAACAATATTTAAGCAGATCGCAACATCTATTACAATCAGGAAAAAGTCTATATTGTATCAGCTAATTTTTCCTCCCCTCAATTTGGCCTTTCAGATCTGAAATACAATTTCAAGGATAGAGATAAGAATAATCTCCATCATCAAAGAAAATATCGATGTCAAATAAAATGGATGTGAGCTACAAAAGCTGTGTAATAATACATTTATTAGCATTTAAGTTGCCACAAAACTCTTGTTTCTGCTGGCTAAGCTAACACAATATCCCTCTGGAGAATAATTACTTATGTCAGCTTCTCCAGCTATTTTAGATTATCACTTTCAGCATCCTCATTGCATATAACTAATGGCAATTCTGGATATGGCTGATAAAAAAAGTAGTTCAATGAATCTGGACAGCACTTGCTAGGAATCAACTCTAGTTGAAAAAAGAGGCCACAAAGAATATCATTTTTGTATAAACTGGTTATTTTACACAGCAGAAATTGAATACTTTCTGTTTGTTGCTCTATGTTTCTGAAGGACAAGTCACAAGAGTCCTGGCTAGTATAGTAAAATAATAATGGATAATGGAAATTGAAGTTCAATAATGTTTGTAAAGCCACATCTATGTTACAGAATATGGACATATTTAAAATTTTAAAGTAGTAAGACCAGCTGGAACAACATCATAATATTTAAAATAAATATTTTCTCTTCTTCCAGTGAACACTTTGAAAAGCCTGTTTTATACGTTTGCAGTACAATTAATCCCATAATGGCAAAAGGTCAGGAGGAATGATGCTAAATGCTAAGATATCAACACACACACACACACACACACACACACACACACACACACACCCCAAAGAGAACAAGCCCAGTTTTTGTAACTTTCTTTAAAAGGCATGCAGGTTAATTGTATAAGATAAATCCTAAACATGACAATGTGCAACTTGTCTGAAACAAGGAGAACTATGGGTGACCCAGTGAAAAAATTCTTCACGTCTCTGTACAACAAAAATTGATATTATGCCTCAATTGAAGGGGAACTGCTCTTTCAAATACTATTGTCTAAAATGTATTTTTAAAAAATGATTCCATTTAATTGCTTATTGCAACCTTTTTATAGTACATATATTCCTTTATCAAGGGTAATTTCTGCTGTAAATTTCTGTTAAATTCAAAAACCAATGAATATGCTTTTCTTTAACTCAGAAAGGTAATTTGATTTTTTGTTGCTTTTTTTTTTACTCAAGCTGTAGAAAATGTATTAATGAAAACTATTCTAAAATGCTTTTGGGAACAAGCATTGAACCAAATAAAATTGTTGGGGAACTATGGAAATAACTCTGTCCTGTTGGTTTATTGCCAGTCCTGTTCAATTTTTATGCCTGTCTATACAACTCTGAATTTATGTAACCTTTCTAACAATTTATAGTATAGTCATGTTACAAAGCTTGATTTTCAAAGCATCTACAGATCACAATCTGAGTCCACTTATGAAGTCTAACTGAGGCAGAGAAATCCAGAAGATATCATAAATCTCTACAAGCAACAGTTACTTGAGAGAATCAATACTCCTTGTCCTTCCCATAAAAGAAATTTTGCCCTAACTCAATTCTGCTCAGTATTGATAGAATTTTGCATACTAAATCGGATTTAATTTGTAGTAGTGCTCTTGTAAGAATTATATCTACATCTAGGAAGATTCCAAGGGCAGTGGAAAAAAAAGGACCAACAACGTACCTGGCTGCCACATCCTGTTGAAATTTGGATCATTCTGAAAATTACTATGGTTGTTTGGACCAGGTTCCATTGCTGTCATCTCCTGGCCATTTGGCATCATTCCTTGCTGTTCTACTACACCCTGTTGCCCCGACGCTTCCCGCTGAGCAATCCATGCTTGAGCTAATGCAGCCCAGTCAATTTGGCCTAGAAACAGAAATTAGATTTTCAATATATATAGATTTCCACCACACAACCAAGAATTGAACTTTATTCATACACCAGCTTTATTTTATAAAAGCTAGGGGGAAAAGTATTCTTAGCATCGTTTACCTAGAGCAGGGGTAGGCAACCTTGGCTCTTTTATGACTTGTGGACTTCAACTCCCAGAATTCCTGAGCCAGCATGGCTCAGCTTGGAAACCTCTCCCTTTCCCCTCAGCGTGGCTGGCTGAGGAATTCTGGGAGTTGAAGTCCACGAGTCATAAAAGAGCCAAGGTTGCCTACCCCTGACATAGAGAGTCCTGTTAAAGACGAAGAATTACTAGACATGGACTCCATTTCAATGCAACATCTATAGAGAACCCACTGAGTGCACCATAACAGAGTGCATTACTTTATCGCTGTATTTTGGAGGAATCTAACATTGATACCACACCCCATACAGCAATGCTCCACTGACCTACTGAGAAATTTGAGCTTTCCCTGAATTAAGAACTTATTTCTGAAAAAAATAAGCAAAGCTTTATAAACTCAATCCTGAACATGGGATCCAGTTTCAGTGTGTTTTAAAAAATTTAAGCACTTATATGAACACTCAGATATAAAGTGATATCCCATGTGAGTGAATGAGAGAAATCAAGAAAGAGAGATCACTGACATAGATGTGCCTTATAGCCTTTTCTTCTACTTTCCTACAAAACACTACCTCTGAAAGAAATAATTGTAATACTCGGGCATTCAAGGATTACTACATTCTGTTTCTGTGTTCCTCCTCTGTTAACAGAGTGTTGGTTTGTTGCAACAATGTAACAATTAACAGAACTGGAACACCTGCCTCAAGTTAGCAATGAATGATGAATATATAGACTAGCTATTCTTTTTTTTACTTTGTTTTATAAAAGAATAAAAAGCTATCAACATAACAGAAAGACAGCATAGACATATAAAGGAAAAGGCACACATGTAGCTGGTTTGGATAAAATAAAGCACATTTTAAAGAAAAGGTAGAGATCCCACAACTTGCAGTGGATGGGGCCAACGTTTCCTAAGAGTAAGGGGATTTTAAATAGCAAAATGGGTGACTGAAGCTTTTTGAGGTATAAGGTTGGTCCTTTTTGCCCCTTAACCCCACCACCAATAAATAAAAGGGCAATTCCAGTGATGTGTCACAACATTATTGAATATATTCTTTCCAAGTCTCAGAAGTCAAAAGTTTTTTTTAAAAAACAAAAAATTAGTAAAGCTCCCACCACAAGAAAGTTGTCCACCTCATTTTAAAGGAGGAGCTCATTAACTTTTGCCATCAAACCTCCCTTAATGTAATCTTAATGTACACACCTCCGTTAAAAAAATTCGAACCCCAAAATGAACATAATGAACTATGAAAATAATACAATGAAACTTTGAGAAAGGTGGATTTATTCTAACGGTGTAACTAAAAGGTTCTTCATACCTCCTCTGGGCTCAGTCTGTACCTCCCCAAGGGAGGTACACATCACTTTTTGAACAACCCTGTCTTAAAGAGGTAAGGATCAAGGAGCAAGAAAGTATTTTAACCAGCTTCTCCCTGTATTATTTTGCATACTGCTATTGAAGGAGAAGCACGCATTTGGGCAAAATACTGAACAATTTAAAATTTGTATGTGCATTATAAAATGAAGAATATCTCAAATTTAAAAGAGAAACAAGTTTAGAAAGTCTACAGTACAATGTATTTTGATAATATGGTTTTTAAGAACTACCAGAACTTCCATTATGCATATGATTGAACAGACTTATAGTCTCAAATAGTCTTTCTGTATTTTTCAGTATTGTTACATATCTGACTTTCCCCGTAAATAAGACCGAGTCCTCTTTTTTTTTGCCTCCAAAAGAGGCACCGGGTCTTATTTTTGGGGGATGCCTTACTCATCTCTGGTACCAACATCCCCAGCCAGCAAGTTCACTTCTTCTGGGGCCAAATGAGCAGCTGCATTCTGGCCTGCATTTTGCAGTCAGGCCTTTCCAGAAGACCTCTGCAGCCAAGAACCGAGCAATGGATTCAATCCATAGCTCGGTTCTCAGCTGCAGAGGTCTTGCAGAACCGAGCTATGGATTCAATCCATAGCTCAGTTCTCGGCTGCAGTGGCCTTTCAGAAAGGCCTGTGACTAAGAAATGCAGGCCTGGCTGCAGAAGACGCCACAGAAGAAGTGAGCCGGCAAGGAGAGGCCTGGCTGCAAGTAAGTGGGTGCAGGGCCCATGAGGCAGACTCTACCCCGCCTTAGTTTGATTTTTAAGTGTGCCTTGCCCCAAAACTAGGGCTTATTTTCAGGGAAACACAGTATATATAGCTGACATAGATATTTATCGTAATAGTCCAAAACACCTTCATTGCATATCAGCGAATTGGGAAATGCTCATTGGAAGAAGGTGTTGTTTAAGAATTTCAATAAAGGCATACTGGGATAGAAAATAAATCATTAGCTCAGCACATATTGCTGCTTACCAGCATTTTTTTCCTATTCACTTAAGAGTCTGAAGGAGTACTTACAAACAATATAGAAGCAACCTGTTACAACTTTCAAAATATTGTATACACTAAAACAACAGTTTGTTAGGTTTTAATCTAACAGTTTTTACTTTGTGAACTCATCACTAGCAAACTTTTCTATCTGAATGAAAGAGTAACATTCAAACCCAGTTTATAAAATGTGGATTACTATCTTAACTTTCATGCTGAAGGCACAATCACAGCTATTTACTTACTTGGATCTTGCTGATGCTGAAATGACTGCATCCATTGCTGCTGATTCAAAGGCCACTGTTGCCAAGGCTGCCCACCTTGATCCCACATCTTTAATTATTTATATGTTCTCTATTTGAGCAAAAATAACATTTCAAATTTGAGTACGAGCTTCAGTTTAAGCCATTCACTTGTGTACAGTGACATCCAATCTTTTCCAAACTTATTCATCACAAAGCTAGCCAAACCTTATTCCAAAAAAAATATGTTCTTGTAATCAAAACATTCCACAGAAACTATATAAGATATCGCTTAAATTTGCTATTGCTTGAGACTTAGTAAGTCTGCAACATCAAACAAAAATATTTGAATGTAAGTATTTTCCCATTCTGATTGCAAAGCTGTCTATCAAATTTAAAGTGCTACAAGATCTGCTATTCTGGGTTGACCTTAACAAGAAATTTAAAGCCACAAGTTTTAATTTCCAATTATTTTAATTTGATTTTCTGCTGTATTTTTAAACAGCCATCATTTATACAAAAATCTTTGGAAAACAGGGAATAAATGAAATAAATGAAAAAAAAACTTATTTACTGGGGCTAAGAATATCAACTATACTTTCCTTTGAGTCACACCATTTGAGTTCGGTGGCCTTATAAATCATAAAAATAAATTTGATAACCATAAACCAAATAAGCACTGTTAGAAAATTATTTTCTCCTGCCTTTTTCACATGGTTCCTATGCAGATTACACAACTCTAAATGCTGCATCATATTATATACATTTGAGAATGGTATTAGGTAGTATAAAAGCTTAATTTTCAATCCCTTTGCTCCATTAAATACTGCATTCAGACTGCATGAAATGGAATGTTTTATTTGGTACACAGATGTTTCTAGCAAACAGGCATAAATCTGATCATAAACTTGCTTACATATTTTAAAATTTCACATATTCCCCATTGTGTTTTTAAACCATATTTAAATGGCCTAGTTTTCTTGGTTCCACCACTGTAATTTTATCCTGGAATTCAGACTCTATTTGATTGTAAAGCATATTTGTTGAGCACCTCTAATGATCAAAATACTACTTTATCCCAGAATTTGCTCATATGTGTGAATAAAGCTTTGGTGGATATATAAGGTGTTTCAACAACCAGAAGAATCAAGAACAATCCTACAACTCCTAAGACAAAACATAGCTGCAATGTCACAATGCCACTATTTATGATTTTGTCCTCTTCCAATTGGTGGCATGCCCTCTCTATGTATTTTTGCAGCAAACCTAGGACTCACCTAAAATAAGTTAAAAAAAACAAAGATTATTATAACTTAGTAGCCACAATATGCGCATTACTAGATGCCTACAACTTAACTTCCTGCTTCCACTTTCCATTTTTATGGTAGATAAAATCAAATTTGGATGCAATAGACAAGATTTGGGCCTGCACACCTCCCTGAAATAATGGAGAAAATCTGTTAAATCAAGGTTTTATGCTTCAGGAAAGTTCAGAAATAGGCAGGTTAGTGGGAAAATCAGTAACAGTGGAAAAATGCTGGATAAAATTGAAGTACTAGAAGTATAAAATTCTTCAGATGAAGAGAAAATCTTCAAAAATTTAAGCAATAACATACATTCCAAGAAATATAGCCACTCCTAGCAGTTTTCTGTCTATAAAGACATTACTTTTCTTTATTAATTCAAAACCAATAAAGAATTCTGAAGTTCATTCACCCAAGATCACTGAAATCTACTTTAAAAAAAAATGAAGGGAGAATCTGATCTTCCCCTGTTGTTCATTGCTTCCTACCAAATACTTTATACCTATAATGGGAAGAATAATATTGTGTACATAATAGCATGCAAGAAAGAATCTCTTAGTTCTTGCTATTATCATTTATATTTCTCTTAGTCACTGGATCAACATACCACAATGTTTCTTTACAAAATAATAACAATTATATAAAATGCCTTCAGTTTACTGAACATTGGGTCCAAGTATGGTAAATAAAGTTTGTAAAGGCAAAAAACTCTTAATCACCACATACATATTTTCCTAACATAGTATGATCAGGAAACTTTAAAAAAATGACAGATTCATGCAAAAGCATCAATGAATCTAAAACAAATACAGGTAGTCCTTGAATTACAACAGTTCATTTAGTGACCGTTCGAAGTTACAACAGCTATGAAAAAAGTGACATGACCATTTTTCACACAACCTTTGCAGCATCACCCTGGTCATGTCATCAAAATTCAAATGCTTGGCAACTGGTTCATATTTATAACAGCTGCAGTATCCTATGGTCCTATGATCATTTTTTGCGACCTTTTGACAAGCAGAGTCAATGGGGAAGCCAAATTCACTTAACAACTGTGTTACTAACTTAACTGCAATGATTCACTTAACTGTGGCAAGAAAGGTTGTAAAATGGGGCAAAATTCACTTAACAAATGTCTTGTTTAGCAACAGAAAATTTGGGCTCAACTGTATTTCTGATTTCATTTAGAAACTGAAAGTTAAAAAATAGTCCCCTCCTCCAAGGAGATGAGCATCACTGCATTCCTATTAAGCAATATTTTAAGAACATATTCTGAGAAATATACAATCTGAAATATGATATGAAAATGACACTACATTACAAAGTTAGGCATACAACTTAAATATCTGCAATAATAAATCTAATTATGCTGCTTTTGTTTACAATTCCAACGTTTCTGAAAATAAATTGACCAGGCTTATTATTCCTCTAAAATGACAAATCTCTGCTAGTCACCTGTAGCCACAAGGAAAAAATCAAGAGACAAGCAAATGAATGGTTGCTTACAACTTAGCTTGTGTATCTCATCAGAGCTGCTTTTGTTACTTTTCACACAACCAAAGTGAGGTTATCACTTTTTTTCAGTAGCTATGGGTTGGAATTGTGTTGAAATGGCACAACTCTCTATACTGTGGCAGAAAGAATTCCATTCTACATTTTGAAACCCAAATCCAGACCCAGAGCAGTTGTATTGTTTCATATCGATGTCCCATTCAGTTCGGCAAACAACTTCCAATAGTTGTCAACCTGATCTTTCTGGGCAATCCAGAAAGATAACATGAAGGTAGCAGCTCTTTTTTGTACCCGACACACCCCGCTATCCAGAATTTCGGGTACTATTTTAATTATTTTTGGACACACGGGCATCCTATTAAAAGTGGGGGAAAGCCTGCTTCTGAATAAACAACCACAGGATGATACTAACGACATCAGAATATATACAAGTTCCTTTTCCATGCGAGAGTAATACAAGCCACACATACACACATCTTTCACCCCATCTCTCCTAGCTATCAGCAATCTCGCCCAAGGTCGGCCCAGCATGTTGTTTACAACACAATGTGTGCGTTTGGCTCCTGGCCTTCTCACGTGGCAACCATGGCAACAGAACTAAGCTGTCGCCCCAAGTGTCAATCCAGGCTTTATCCCGTTGAGATTAGGGGGCCTCAACGCAGGCGCACACAAGGCTCGTTAACGAGCCCAATCTCAGTCCGCTGCCTGGATAGTCCAGCAAGATGAGAGCGCATGCGCACAACGGGGGTCGGTTTTCTCTCTCTCTCCGCCCACCCCCCCTTCCCCGTTAGTACCAGTACCGCGAATGTGCCTGTAGGAAACGATCAGCCATCCCGGAGAAGCGAAGTAGACTAGCGGGTCCCCCTGAGTTCTTAATCCGAACCCAGAGCACCGGCCTTGCATCTTCGTCCCCTCCCCCTGCCTCGCCGCAGCGAGCTCCGCCTGTTCTGATTTCAGCGCCGAACACAAATGGTGGAAAGAATCAACTCTTCGGCCGGCTTCCGCCTGTTCTCAAACGCAGCCGCTACGCCGGCAGTTACTCACCCCGCCCGCGCCTCCTGCGCTGACCGGTGACTGACACTCGCAGCGCTTCGGCTGCCTCCGTCTCTCCGGTTAGCTTTGCGTTAACCACACAAAATGGCGCCCGCTGTCACTCACCCGGAACAGCAAGTTACGTCACTGCAACCCGGTGGAGAAAAGCCTGCCCTTTGAGTCTATCGGCCATCTTAAGTCAGGGCGGAGGCGTTGACCGAGAGAAATCAGGAAGGGGAAGAGTTCCAACTGCTCCTCTATCTTGGCAGGAGCTGATGGGAACGATAGTACAAATCTCTGGAAAACTTACTCAACCCTTGCATTAGAATCTCCGCGAGTTAAAAAGAATCCTTTGCAACTGTCGGTTTTATGGTAACTAATTTTGGGTTTGCCGACAAGCGAAACTATCATGCAAGTTCCTGGCTGAAAGTGTTTTGTACGCGCCATTTTTACTGAGGTCGTGGAGCTGCTCGTTGACGCATGCGCCGCTTTTCCGCCAGCACGATCGAAATTGCGACTGTTGGATTCCGCCCTGTGTCTTTCGCGTTGTCAAACGAGCTAAACGCCTGCTGCAGAATTCTGCACATCCGCTAGATAGCAGCAAAGAGACGGGTTTTTGTTGCCATCTTCTGGTCGTCCGAATTTTAATACTTTTAAGCACTAGAGTTGCGTAATGTTGGAGAATAGATTTTTTTTTAAGACACAGTGAAGCTTAACTTCCAAGAAAATATGCATGTATTTTAGTTTTCCTTTAATTAATATACTTTCTCTCCTTGAGAAGCGAGCGTTTTGCTTCAAACGTTATTCAAATAATCTTTCTATCTGGCATAATTGCTTTTGGTCTGTTGGCAGCAACATTTTAGGATGTTTTAGCATTTAAATCAGTGTTTCTCAACCTTGACAATTTTAAGGCATGTGGACTTCAACTCCCAGAATTCCACAGCCAGCAATGCTGGCTGTGGAATTCTGGGAGTTGAAGTCCACATGCCTTAAAATTGTCAAGGTTGAGAAACACTGATTTAAAAGAATAGACCAGACATGTCAAACACAAGGACCGGGGGCCGGATGTGGCCCGCAATGTGGTTTCATGTGGCCCAAGAAGCCATCCTGGAAACTGAGGGAATGGCCCCCGCTGCCTTGGCCCTGGCCCAGGTTGCCCAGGAGCCAATGTACTATTTTGTGGTGGCCATCTATGCTGAAACGCATTCAGTCTTAGCTCCACAAGGCTGTCTGGAAACAGCAGGGGACCGGCCCCTGCCGCGTTGGCCCCGCCCCCTGGGCATGCGCTGGGGAGGTGTCACCCTTTGTGAGGAATGAAGAAATGCATCATCCCCTGGAAGTGGCCAGCAAATGGCCCTTGTCTACTTCACATATCTGGCTTGATGGGCTCCCGGAGAGAGGTTTCAGCAGGCAGTGGGGCGCTGTCCTCACAGCGCCAAGAGGCTGAGCTAGGCGGTGCGAATCCAAAAAGAAGCACGCTGCTGTTCAGCCCACAGCTTGCCCGATTTCAGCAGGCAGCAAGGTGCAAAGCTGGTAAGCTTTGCACTGCCCTGCTCAGCCTCTCGGCACTGTGAGGAGAGCGCCCCGCTGCCTGCCGAAACTGGGCAGGCTGGGTGGCGTCACGCTTATTTTGGGATTCACGCTGCCTGGCTCCGGGAAGCCCGCGGCACCATCCAGCCCCCCCTTGCATGGCCTGAGAGGAACAGTGAGGCTCTTCCAGTGGACCATGCCTTGGCGCTTGCCCCGGTCCCACCCCCTTCTGCCAGAGACCCTCTGATCTGTCCCACTCCTACTCAGACCCCCAAAGGCACCCGTGACGCGAACGATGAAGAGCTGGCCATGTCCATCCAGTAGGCCACCCCCACTCCAGCCACGCCCACCCAATAGACCACGCCCACCCTGGCCATGCCTACCCGCCCCCCCAAGGACAAAAGCAATGCTGATGCGGCCCTCAATGAAATTGAGTTTGACACCCCTGCACTAGGCCACCCCCACTCCAGCCACGCCCACCCAATAGACTGCGACCACCCTGGCCACACCTACCCGGCCCCCCGAGGACAACTGCAATGCTGATGCGGCCCTCAATGAAATCGAGTTTGACACCTCTGGAATAGACAATGGAATAATTCTGTGAAGAGCAAAATAATGAACTCAAAATGCATCTCGTGAGTGGAAATTACCAAGGCATGTTTCGGACAGGTCCCGTCCATTTTAAGGCAAGGTGAATGGCCAGTACCCATTTTCTAAAGTAAACTTTCTGAAGGTTTAGAACCAGTGGTCGGATTCAAATATGTGAAACAACCGGTTCTCTGTGTGGGTGTTGCTTCTGGAAGTCCAGCCTGGGCAAAAAAAAATTAGTTACAGGTTCTGCCAAAGTGGTGTGAACTGGCTGAATCCCACCGTTTAGAACTTTCCAATATGTATTTGTATTTAATGAAATACACTAGCCCAACAAAACCTATGCTACAACTTTCCAGAGACTAACTGCTATCTCTGTACTTTTTGACTGTGAGGGATGCAATATCCAGTTTGGTCGCTGTGTATATAGACTATTAGCCACTCTGTTAAGACAGAACATTGCCCGGGGTATACCATTGTGGAGGTAGTCTTCATACTTCATCAGTAATTGCATGACTTCTGTAGATGCCATACACTAAATAAATACATAAATAACAATCCAGAGGGCAGATACTAGATTCTTGGGGGGGGAGGGGTGGCTTACTCTGAATTCCTGCACTGAACAGGTGGTTGCATTCTGTGCCAAAAATGCCAGCTTTATTTTATGGCTGATGCCAGGGGAAAGATTTCTGAATATGATATGTTGTGCTGGATCATCTTGACAGGATATCAAGAACATTTCTGGCTGCCCAAATGGGCACACTGGGTTAGCACCACATACATACAGCAAAATATAATAATTTTGTTGAAAAGGCATACTGATAACAGCAATTTATATGAAGGCAACTTTTTGTGGTCAAGAGACACATTTAACATGGTGGAGGCCAAGGATGTTTATGGGCGGGGCAATTGTGAAAAAAAATGAGGAGCATGATACAACAATGGGTAGAATTAGGAATTCTGCAAATTATACAGGGGGGATTTTGTTTTAAAATTTAACTTATTTTCATGTATTTTTCACGGATTCTATGCTACAACTATTAAAATAGTTGCTTCCAGGATGGCCTAAATGAAGACCTGTACACCACCTATGTGGCCCACAGGGCCCCAGGGCAATTGTACAATTGATGCCTCTTTGCAGAAGAAGTGGAAGTAGATCAACGCAAGCACCAGCGCCGCCTGGTAAAACCCACCTTTAAGCCAATACCGGAGAAGAGAGCTGAGACAGCCCGGCCATCACCAACCACACCTCGCTCTACTGCATGTTTCAAGTGCGGGAAAGGGACACTGAGCAGTTGACTGCTGTAGCAAGGTACCAGCCAAGAGAGGAGACCGACAATCCACCAGCAGACCTACGAAAATGACACTGTGCCCAAGAGAGCTGGCGATGGCGTTCAAGGAGACTGTAGAACTCCCCTGAGCTCGTGGATCGGAGGGTCCAGTTCTGGCTCCCACAAACGATGACTTCGAGGCGGCTGAGAGTGACTATGAGAACGACCCCTCAAATGCAGCAAAAATGACAAACTGGAGCTTTTATGCTGTAGTGCTTCTGTGTATAAAGCAACAAACTATATATAGTCATCTTCTCTAAATTTGGATCAGTTACACAAACAGTAATAATCTATTAGGAATCTTGACTAGAAATTGCCTCCTTCCTTCCTATTTCATAAGAATATACAAATCCCATTTACAAAGTATCTATTCTTTTGTCTCAGTCGTAGCTATCAATATTCTTGTTTTGAAAGCCCAATTGATTCATAGACCATGTTCCAGTAAAATAAGATATACATTTTCAAGATCAAACCAGAAGATGGTGCTACCTCAGCTGACAATGGTTTTATCAATTTTTGAGATGTTTTACAGACACAAAGACAGAATCACCAATGGGTATGCAGGCTAGAAATGACAAGGGTTACTGTTCCACAGATATGGGAAGTAGATATTTAAGATAAATCCACTCCTCATTTGTGTCAATGTTTAATCTCCAGAGAAAGCAAGAATAAGGAAGTGATAAAACAATATACATTTTATGAAAAATGGCTGTGTAATATGACAAACAGATCCAAAAGCAAGAATTATTTATTTATTTATTTATTTATTCATTGCATATGACTATAATGTGAACATAACAAGTAGAAGGATAAAAAAAGGGAAAGAAATGTAATTCTTTCTTTTAAAGAAAAACACAGTAGGATAGCTCCAACCAGAAGTAGCAGTAAATGTATTGATTTTATAATACAAATTGAGAAAAATGACAAATGTTTCTTTTTAGTACCAAGGACTAGTCAAAATGTAGCATATTTAAATATCACAGAACTCAGTGAGAAAATTGAAGAATTCATTTCTTCACTTGGCTTAAAAGTTCTTATTTATGGGACTAAACTTCAGATTGTATAAAAGAAATATACCAGTATTGGGGGAAAATAATCTTTATCTTGGAATGTTTATTTAAAATTATGTGTACATGATAACCTCTGGTGCAAATCAATCTATTCATCTATGTTATTTGCATGCATTCAAAGGTACCTGCATACATTAGAACTCCTGAAACAATAAATGTAACCCCCCCCCCAATTGTTTGAGATATAAAGTATTAGATGCCCACGCATTCACTAGACTATGGATATCCCCTGGATCCCACTAGGTGACACTGTTTCATGGAATGGACCCAGAGCATGCCCCTTCTGCCAGGATGTAGAGAAATGATTGGACAGAAGTTGTTGTCCTGCAATAATTTGGCATTATGCTACAAGAGGCTTTTTAAGTGGTAACCAGTACTTTGAATTACACATGGAAGTTTATGAGGCACTAGTAAAGTGCTGCTACAGGAGTACACCAAAGTGCTTCAATAATTACTACTGTATTTCAGATCAATAGCAGCTTCTGCATGGTTTTTCAAAGTTAATCTAATGTACGGCAGTATGCAATAATCCTGCCAAGGGGTGACTAGGCAATGCAAATGGATGACTTCACTTGGAGATTTCATGTAGACGTTAAATAGTAGTTGAGAAAATGTAGAGGCTTAGGAAACCCCACAGAATAGAGACTTGGGGCACAATTTCTCCTTTATCTACCAGCACTAACTGGAAAGGGAGTGGCTGCGTGTTGCAGGACTGCAAAAGGCGTGCACGGATCCCTGCAGCTCCTGGAGGCTCTGAGCACTGTTTTTGACACTGCTTCTGTGTGTGCGTCTGCCTCGCTGTTTTAGGCAGCGCTTCGGATCAGCTGCAGCGTGCCATGGAGAGGATGGCTGAAGTTTGGGAGATGGTCTATTCCCATTCGTAGCATGGCCGCCTGTTCTGTCCCAGCCAAATGAGTCCTTGTTAAGCTCACAAGGAGGAACCCCTCTTCCAACAAGCGGGCTGGAACCGCAGGAAAAAACCAATCTCCTTTTATTATTTACAGACCTGAGTCAATGTCCAAGGCAAACAAACACAGTTCACAAAAACTCGATCCTCAACACGAACGGTTGCCTTGAGCAACCAGCACTTCCCACACCTTCCCTTTTATTATGCAGCCAAGGCGTGGCTTCCTAATGCCTTCTCCTTTGCCTTTGGAGCCGCCCCATTGCATTCCTCTGTCCTACTCTCTTTTTTTGCCGGCGATTTTGTGCATCCTGGATGTCTCCCAGCTGTGAGTCATCACTGTCCAACTCAGACTCCCAGCACAGCTGTGTCTCAGCCTGAGCGCGAGTAGAGGGGCCAGGCTCCTCATCAGACTGTAAGTCTTGGAGCTCCTCAGAGCCTTCCTCTGACTCTGATCTCACTCCAGGCCCCTCCTCCTCCTCTGATTCCTCAGATTCAGCTGCTGGGTCCACTGGCTCGCGAGGAATCACAACACTGCCGTCCAATCGCCGTGTTGGCTCTCAGAAGGGCAGCGTCAGCTGCCAATGCAGCGGTGGGGAAGGCGGAAGGCAATCCCGCCCACCAGATCAGCTGGCAGGATGGGGTGGGAAACCGAGTGGTGCCAAAAATAGTGCTCGGAACCTCCAGGAGCTGGCAGGGATCCACATATGCCCTTTGCAGTCGTCCTGCAATGCGCAGCCTCTCCCTGTAAGCAATCCGGCTCGCCCAGGGTCAGGTTGGCCGTCACAGAAGACTTGTCCTGCATGTGCGGCGGAGCTGGAGGACAGGGATGGGCCATGCCTCCGGTGATGGCCAACCTGACCCTGGGTGAGCCAGATTGCTTCAGCTGCGAGAAACCTGGCCTAAGGTTTCCATCGCCCAGGCTTCCTGAAGCTGATGGGAACTGTGGCCCACCGCAGCTGAAGAGCTTAGCTCAGCCACAAAGTTGAACACACCTGCAACAAGTCTCCCTGAGCGAGGAAGCGACGTGAGGGTACGAGTGTCTGTATTTCTGCGGCTCATGCGCAGAATTCATACCACGCCTTCCCATTGGCGATCAAGGAGGCTAATTGTGGTAAATACAAATCATTTTTTTTTAAAAAAAATAAAGGGATGGATTACAATATTGATGATGAATGTAAATGAAAAGGCAGTTTCCAAAGCCTTCCTCCCCCACCAAGGGAAACTTGAGTCTCCTGGTGGGGCGGGGCCCCAGCCAGGCTGGGCCTTGTGGTGAAAAAAATAAGACATCCTCCGAAAATAAGCCCTAATGGGTCTTTTGCACCAAAAATAAATATAAGACCTGGGCTTATTTTCGGGGCAACACAGTACCTCTACTGGAATCCAGCTACATATTACCTACCGGGAGCCCCTAACCAGCTAAGGGAAGCATTTATCTACTATACAGCCTATTGGTGATATTTCATCCCATGCTGGCCATGATCTCTCCAAGTGACTTTATGTGGCTGTTAAATAGTAATGGAGAGAGGAACAAGGTCTGGGACACTCTATAATGAAATGGCCAAAGGCTCAATCTCTTCCACTGACCACCACTGACTGAAACTAGGAGATTCTCCAGGAAGGAGATTCACTGAGGAACAATGCTCTCTACAGTATTCCCAATCCTTACAGAAGTTTTAGTCAATGGTACTCAAGAACATTGAGAAAATCAGCAGGATAACACTCATACATTTCTCCCCCTCATACTACCGGTAATTGAAAACAAACAGAAAATAGGCCTATAATAGTTATCTCTGATTCATAACATTGGATCTAGAATTGATAAATGCAGACTTTTCTATTTTAGCAGCCGTAAGTTCAACAAGCCTACTGCATTAAATATACAGGAGTTGGAAAGCACCTCCTTCCCCAAAATAAATAGAGACATATTCCATACTCCCACTAGCAGAAGTTGCCTCTATTCAGTTTTTACTCTCCTCGTTGTTTTGTAGAATAATCCTTCCTGTTCAACAGAGTCCTCTACTCTCAAAATAGGTTTCAGAGGATGATGGGATGATTAAGAAGGAAAGGCGACTGTCATCAATCCTCTTCAATATGGCCTCAAACCTTCTGTACCAAGTGGCATAGTTACAAAACTTATAAATAACCAAATTCTACACCATACAAGCATATTTTACACTTAATGGGAAGCCAATTGTACAGTTATTTAATATATAAAAATAAAACAATGTATTGATATTCACAACAAAGACCTGAGAGCTAATTCTATTTAAGTCACCTTAAATCACATACATTTGGACACCCTAATACTCAACTATATCAATGTACATAATGAAAAACACAAAATATAAAATATTTTAGGAAAATGTAGTTTTCTTTAAAGATATGTAGTATTTAATTCAAGGAACCTGTTTCTACCTACTTTTACCCAGTCATTCTGTAACCCAGTCAAATGATGGTCTCTGGCAACACACAATCACCCTAAGCAGGTCACCAATAACCATTTACAGAGTACAGTGTCCCATATATTTTCTCCAGGAAATATATAGTTTTATCAGGAGCTTTACCCAAATATCATTATATCACTATCCTCTTCTCCAGGGAATAGGCTGGCTTGAACCGTGCCACTAAACAGCATTTGGTACATACATTATGTGTGCTTGAGCCTCAAAAATTAGTTCTGTCACTGAGAAAGTTGCTTTTTTATTTACTCTTTTTCTTCTGGTCTTTTTCTTCTCAAGTATTAAGTAGATAACTCAACTACCTGTCTTTATATATTCCCACAATATGATTGGATAAAGTTAATTTAACTTTTCCTTGCTGGGGTTCCCTTCTCGACCTACTTAACATTATTATAAAAACAGAGCCCCAACAGCGTGCAGTAAATAGTAAAAACATATATACAGTACACATACTTGTGCCTCTGAGATTTGTTTTGTATGACATTGTTTCTCAACGTTCAGAGAAGGTAATCTGTTCTCTAGAAAGCATGCATTTATTTGCCCATATATTTATATGAAGAAAAGGTATGGCTTGCTCCAGCTTCACAGTGCAAGTAAGATGGATTCAGAGGTGATTTGGGGTTCACTAAATTTGAAAGCCAGCACATCACAGGAAGAATGTTTAGCTTGCTTTCTGATGGAGTTTTCATCTGTAACATCATCAGATTTCAAGGCATATTCAAATCAAGAAAAGCGTCCCGGAGTAAAATCAAGCCTAGGTGCATTTCCACATTCCCTTAGAACACACAATATAGTATCCTAGTTTTGTAGAATGACCGTTTTGTTTCCTGAAACAAAACTACTTTCCATTTGTGGAACATGTTAAATTTATAAGAATCGTTTCTTTCAAGAATTATCAAGTGCCAAATATTTTACAAAAACATGCTTTGGTGTCCATAAACAGCTTTTTCTTCACTGAAGAAAAATCAGGTTGTCAGTCTTATCAAGATTGTTCCTGCAGTTAACTTTTGAAAAAGCACATGATTTTAATTAGCCCATTTTGAAACATTATTGTTTAGTTTCAGAATGTATTGTTTCACATTACAACTTAGGAGTCCAAAAGCAATGTCTGCTTGGATTCAGAAACACACACATACACCCACCTTCTTCTAATCACATATGACAATTTTTTTTAATTAATTTCCATTTCAATGCAGTCTTTGCCCTCAACTCTTCATAAAAGCATATGAAACTATAGGCTCTTTTAAAACAGCAACTGAACAAAAATGTTAGCCACTCTATTGTATTTTTTGTATGCATGAAAAAAGAGGGGGAAAGCTGTTCTGTATCCAAGCCATGATTTACAATCTGAAACCAGGGTATATTTTCAATTGAAGAAGAGGAACAGATAAAGGCACAATATTTACACATACTGTAATTTTCTGTGCACTTAAGCAAGTTAAATAACACTGCTTTCCTGTTTTCCATACTGAACATGGCTACAGAATTCTTTCATAGAAAAGCAAATAGGCTTGTGAATTTAATACTCTTGATTCTGGGACTGCTTGTACATAGGTATCACTGACATATACCCACTGTCCTACAGCTGATCCCGGAGATTCTTTTAAACCTGCAATGCAAACAGACACGTACACCAGTTTTGATTAGCTGTTAAATCAACAAATAAGAGAAGGTACAATCAAGAGTATAAGGCAGGAGTAGGCAACTTTGGCTCTTTTATGACTCGTGGACTTCAACTCCCAGAATTCCTGAGCCAGCCATGCTGAGGAGAAATGGAAAGGTTTCCATGCTGAGCCATGCTGGCTCAGGAATTCTGGGAGTTGAAGTCCACGAGTCATAAAAGAGCCAAGGTTGCCTACCCCTGGAATAAGGGAAGGTTTGGTTACCTAAATGTAATTAATTATGAGAAAAATGATAACTGATTAAGTTATTTTGAATATTGATGGGAAATTACAATTGGAAAAAAAAAGAGAAAAAAAGGATAAGGATTGAATAAGGGAATTTTGATTGTATATACATTTGATATGTTTTGGCCAGAGAAGATATTATAAACTGACATTATTGATACTAGACATAACATTGGAAACATGTGATGAAGATACTTATATTTAACTGTATAGGTATTAATAGCAGTAAGAATTGTATTTGCCTAGTGTGGAAAAACGATTATTATTGGGAGAAGAGAGGACCGAGGAAATACTGGATGGTGTAGTATTGGATATTTTGAGTGAAAGTTAATATGTACCACTGAATGACAAAGGAACCCAGACACGGTGTTGTTTATTAAGTACTTGAAATTAATAAAATATTTATATATATAAAAAGAATGCTTAGCTGTATGTTGTTCATTAACTGAACTTTTAAAGCAAAGTGATGTTTCTAAAAAAATAAATATACATACAGGTGATCCTTGACTTACAACCATTCATTCAGTGACCATTCAAAATTACAAAGGCACTGAAAATAATAAGCAGAAACGGTTCTTGCATTTATGACCATAGCAGCATACACTGGTCACATAATCAAAATTCAGGCACTTGGCAACCAGCTTGTATTTATGACAGCTGCAATGTCTTGGAGTCATGTGATCACCCTTTCCAACTTTCCCAGCTGGCTTCCGACAAGCAAAGTCAGTGCAGGAAGTCAGATTCATTTAACGGCCACATGATTCACTTAACAAATGCAATGATTCACTTAACTGCAGCAAAACAGATCATAAAATTGGGTGCCACTCACTTAAAAACTGTCTTGCTGATCCCAACTGTGGTTGTAAGTTGAGGACCACCTATATACACAACGCAGAAGGTATATATATATATATATATATATATATATATATATATATATATATATATATATAATCACACAGTTTTTGTTTAGATACCTACCTTGAACATTTTTATTGCTAGAATTGTGCTCCAAATGTTTTTTGGACGATGATCGGATTTTTACATAAGCTGCATAATGACCTCCCCGCATTGAGCCATTATGCTCTACTATTCCATAAAGCGCATAGAGGACCTTGCCACCATCAGCCACATTCTAGGAAAGGAAGGANGTGGAACATGTTAAATTTATAAGAATCGTTTCTTTCAAGAATTATCAAGTGCCAAATATTTTACAAAAACATGCTTTGGTGTCCATAAACAGCTTTTTCTTCACTGAAGAAAAATCAGGTTGTCAGTCTTATCAAGATTGTTCCTGCAGTTAACTTTTGAAAAAGCACATGATTTTAATTAGCCCATTTTGAAACATTACTGTTTAGTTTCAGAATGTATTGTTTCACATTACAATTTAGGAGTCCAAAAGCAATGTCTGCTTGGATTCAGAAACGCACACATACACCCACCTTCTTCTAATCACATATGACAATTTTTTTTATTAATTTCCATTTCAATGCAGTCTTTGCCCTCAACTCTTCATAAAAGCATATGAAACTATAGGCTCTTTTAAAACAGCAACTGAACAAAAATGTTAGCCACTCTATTGTATTTTTTGTATGCATGAAAAAAGGGGGGGGGAAGCTGTTCTGTATCCAAGCCATGATTTACAATCTGAAACCAGGGTATATTTTCTATTGAAGAAGAGGAACAGATAAAGGCACAATATTTACACATACTGTAATTTTCTGTGCACTTAAGCAAGTTAAATAACACTGCTTTCCTGTTTTCCATACTGAACATGGCTACAGAATTCTTTCATAGAAAAGCAAATAGGCTTGTGAATTTAATACTCTTGATTCTGGGACTGCTTGTACATAGGTATCACTGACATATACCCACTGTCCTACAGCTGATCCCGGAGATTCTTTTAAACCTGCAATGCAAACAGACACGTACACCAGTTTTGATTAGCTGTTAAATCAACAAATAAGAGAAGGTACAATCAAGAGTATAAGGCAGGGGTAGGCAACTTTGGCTCTTTTATGACTCGTGGGCTTCAACTCCCAGAATTCTTGAGCCAGCCATGCTGAGGAGAAATGGAAAGGTTTCCATGCTGAGCCATGCTGGCTCAGGAATTCTGGGAGTTGAAGTCCACGAGTCATAAAAGAGCCAAGGTTGCCTACCCTTGATATAAGGGAAGGTTTGGTTACCTAAATGTAATTAATTATGAGAAAAATGATAACTGATTAAGTTATTTTGAATATTGATGGGAAATTACAATTGAAAAAAAAAGAGAAAAAAAGGATAAGGATTGAATAAGGGAATTTTGATTGCATATACATTTGATATGTTTTGGCCAGAGAAGATATTATAAACTGACATTATTGATACTAGACATAACATTGGAAACATGTGATGAAAATACTTATATTTAACTGTATAGGTATTAATAGCAGTAAGAACTGTATTTGCCTAGTGTGGAAAAACGATTATTATTGGGAGAAGAGAGGACTGAGGAAATACTGGAGGGTGTAGTATTGGATATTTTGAGTGAAAGTTAATATGTACCACTGAATGACAAAGGAACACAGACACCGTGTTGTTTATTAAGTACTTATGATTGTAAAACTTGAAATTAATAAAATATTTATATATAAAAAAAGAATGCTTAGCTGTATGTTGTTCATTAACTGAACATTTAAAGCAAAGTGATGTTTCTAAAAAAATAAATATACATACAGGTGATCCTTGACTTACAACCATTCATTCAGTGACCATTCAAAATTACAAAGGCACTGAAAATAATAAGCAGAAACCGTCCTTGCATTTATGACCGTAGCAGCATACACTGGTCACATAATCAAAATTCAGGCACTTGGCAACCAAGCTTGTATTTATGACGGCTGCAATGTCTTGGAGTCATGTGATCACCCTTTCCAACTTTCCCAGCTGGCTCCCCACAAGCAAAGTCAGTGCAGGAAGTCAGATTCACTTAACGGCCACATGATTCACTTAACAAATGCAATGATTCACTTAACTGCAGCAAAACAGGTCATAAAATTGGGTGCCACTCACTTAAAAACTGTCTTGCTGATCCCAATTGTGGTCGTAAGTTGAGGACCACCTATATACACAACGCAGAAGGTATATATATATATATATATATTATCTAATCACACAGTTTTTGTTTAGATACCTACCTTGAACATTTTTATTGCTAGAATTGTGCTCCAAATGTTTTTTGGACGATGATCGGATTTTTACATAAGCTGCATAATGACCTCCCCGCATTGAGCCATTATGCTCTACTATTCCATAAAGCGCATAGAGGACCTTGCCACCATCAGCCACATTCTAGGAAAGGAAGGAAGGAAGTGAGGGCCACGCAGTATGGACTTTGTAATATTTTCAATATGGGTTTTGTAATGCTGTTGCACTGGCTAACTAACATGGTTTTTTTAATATTTTAATTTGCCTTATTTCTCTCTTTCTTTGTCTTTTAAATGTATTATTAATAATTAGCCATAAATCTAAGCTAGCAAGAAGAATGTAGAGCCTTTATTGTAGAAACCAGGACTGGCCAATTGTTTGATACATGTTAAATAAATGCAATTTAAAAAAAACAAAACAGCCAGTTTATTCTAATTTCAGGTAGCAAAAGGTATTTTCAGCTAGCGTTAAAGCTTGGTTTAACAGAATGATCTTGTGTTGTACAAGGATCTGACTGAAATGTATGGCTAAAAATGTTTGACATCTGTAAGAAGAAATTTTCAACTGAAACATTACCAATTTTGCTTCAAACACAATCTGACGTTATGTTTTTATTATGTCTTACCTTGCAAAAAGCAGAACAAAATGGAGCCAAGTCCAAAACAAGTGGGAAATCTACATGCCGATTTACTTTTCGTAGGCTCATGCCAGCCTTAAGAAGAAATTGAAAATATTTGTAGAATTTGAATTTTAAATATTTGAAATGTTACATTTTAAAATAAGTAAATCAGTAGTTACTATGAGAGATCTACAAAATAAATGATCTTATAGACTGAGCTACAATATACAACCTAAAATATCTTCTTGCTTTGTATCATTCCAGTCCAGCAAAAGTTAAACAGAATATTTAGGAATCAAGAGCAAAACCTGAACCTTCATGCTATATTTGAAGCATATTATTAAGCCAGGAGTCAAGTAGTGCTGAAACAAAACGTGACCCATTTATTTTTTTTTCTTTTAACAGAAAATATACTATATTACTTTGCAAAAGTATTGGAAAGACAACAAACTCTGAATGTAACCTATATATAAGCTGCTCAGTGAAAATGGTAAAATTCTAGTGTGCAACAAAGACCACTTTGTTTTTGCAAATCTTCCACCACTCCTAGACAACTTCTGAAAATGAACCATACAAATATTAAATGTAGCTCTAATAAAAAAAACCTCCTATTAACTTTGGGGGGGGGGGAGCCCATCTGTTTCAGGGCATTACCTGATGAAATCTTTTCAGATGGAGGATCAGAATAGCAGGAACCAAAGAAATCAGCAGCTGCTTCCTAGCATTTGTATAGACACCTTCTGTCTTCTTATCTATAAAAAAAATACATCATTTATAAGGAAAATGATCTGGAAATACATGAAAAACACATCATTTATAAGGCAGAGCATAGAGACAGAGATGGAGATAGAGACAGAGATGATAGAAAGAGAGAGAGATGATAGAGATAGAAACAGATGTTCCAACAATATATCCTGGTCAATAGTATCACAAGCCACTGAAAGAGCCAGTAGCATTAATAAGGGCTTTCCTTGTCATTCTATATGAACAGGCCAACCAACGGGCAACTCCATGGCTAAACTCAGAATGTTAAAAAAAACGAAACCTTTGAATTAGTACTACTATCTTCTCCATCAGCTTAGCTGAGTGTGGAATATTGGATATCACCCAACAGTCATTAAAACTGACAAAGCTATAATTCCTTCAGCAACAGCTTCACTCTTTCCTTCTATCTGCAAGAAGGAAGCAATAATCTGATCATTGGCCGAATAGTGTTTTTTTTTATAGGGCCCTCAAAGCCAACTTAAGAAGAGTTTCAACTGGCTCCAACAGATTCAAGAACATTCCCCTATTCTTCAGGAGATAAACTACAAATCTGCCTCAAAAGGATGCTGTTGGGTGGTTCAGCAGACACCCTTGGTTCAAAGGGCCATCAAAGCCAGCAATGAACTCGAACAATCTTACATGCAAAGAATCAATGAATAGTTCACCTCTAGGTGAGTTTATACAAGGTCTTTGAAATGGATTCCCCAATTCACTTTTAAAGCAGATAGTATAGATTAGAACAGGGGTGTCAAACTCGCAACATCACGTGTCGTGACATATCGTGACTTTTTCTCCATTGCCGGCAATGGGGTGGGCGCGGTTTCAGCATGACGCATCCAGCCCGCGGGCCGGCAGTTTGACACCCCTGGATTAGAACATGGGGAGGGCGCGGCTTTTCCAAGACATGCAAATACCACTCTTGAAGGAGCATGTCCTTGAATCAGAAAGATTTTTTTTTTATTACCAGCTACCTGCGGAATTTGCTTTTTTCTGGTTTCTGTGCTTCTGATCTGTACAGTTTTCACACAGCAGCTTATTGTTTCCCATTAGCAGCTCCACGGAGGTAAACTGATAGAGGCATGATTGAACCGAACATTCCTTAGAACTTGTTACGTAACTCTGAGAAAGAGTCTGGAAAGCATTTTGAGGGTTTTGCCCCTCCGTTGAAAAGGCAGTGCTCTTCGACAGGCTCGACAGAGTGTTGAGAGGGCCTTCGCTCTCCATGGCTGGGCTTCCAAAGTGAAATTTTGACAAGGCACTAGTAAGTGCCTCCGTACTGCTATTGCTTGATTTGCTGTACTGCATTTTAGCATTTGCAGGTAAGTGTCTGTGTCCATCTGTGCACAAATCAGGCGCGGGGCAAGTTTTATTGGCCATCATTTGCTTAGAAGCATTTTCACTTTCAGAAGCCTCGCTATCGGCATCAATGCTACTTTCAGAACGGCTGACTTCTTTCTCGCTGCCTTCAGTCTGACTCCCATTTCCTGGAGAGTCCAGGAGGGCACCGCTGTCTCTTGCGCATGAAGGATTGGCTCTGTCTTCTATTTTAGAGTTTCTGATTTTTCCAGGCAGGATAAAAGGGCTTGTTTCTTCTTCACCAGATTTGTTGGCAAGTCGTCTTTCGTGGTTTACTTGGTTCTGCCAAGTCATCATCAAAGTGTTAAAGGAAAAAGGAGAAAAAAACATCACCACATTATTCAAATCCCATAGAAGCACTGCAAATACATTTATGGTTGGAGAAAATGACTAAAAAACAAATAGACTTTAAACCAGAATTATTTTTGTTAGGAATAATAGGAGCTAACTATGAGAAAGGTTGCAGCAAGAACTGTATTTGCCCAACATTGGAAAAATGAAAATTTACCAACTGAAGAAAGTACTAATCAAGAAAATTCTAGAGTGTGCAGAAATGGATAGATTGACTTTAAAGATAAAAGAGAAAGAAGACTCAGTGTATTTTAGAACATGGGATAATTTTCATCAATGGCTAGAAAAACGAGTCAGAGAGAAAGGAATGTGATATGTAATTTTGAATATATATTAGTAAGAAGGCTATTGAGTGATTAACATATTGTTTATGATAATTGACTATATCTATTATTGTTAGTTAAATACATGTACCCAGACATTATGCTGTTTGCTAAATATTGAAAATGTTATTTGGAAAAAACCCCACCCCCACCCCGACCCTAATCCTAACCCTAACCCAAATCCCAACCCTAATCCCAACCCCACCTTATCCCTAACCCTATAAAAACTAATAAAATCTATATATATATAAAAAGAAGCACTGCAAATACAATCTTACTTTCTTTACACATTCATAAATATGTAGGTATATCTAGAAACTGGGCCTTCTATACGGTTAGATTTTAGAGTTCAGACTGGTAGTCTAAGCAGGGATGGTACCAAGGGGTTGGGAAGAAGAGCTTGGGCATTTGCTCTCTGTTCTTGGAAAACGTGAAATCCTACCCATTTTATAAAAATGCATAGCTTTATTTTATATTGCACATTAATTAAACTTCTAGCTCATTCAAATTTATATTAGATATAACTGTTAGCAGGTCAATATGATTCGGTCTCTTCAGCCAATTTTTGTTTTATTATTTGTAAAACCTGTGGTAACTAATCATACTGATTATCTAAGTCATTGTTTCTTTTCATGTATTTTTACATTTCACATGTCTTAATTTCTATTTTCTGGTAAGTGTAATTTTGGTCACTGACCTTCATAAAAGACTGACTGACCTTCTTTTAGACCTTTCTTGTATTCAAGCTAGTTTTTATTCAATGATGTCCAGCTGAAGTTTTATTTTGCTGTTTATTGTTGGCCTACCTATGGCACATTTGTTATTTCTTTTGGAAATATGTCCTTTTTCTTTTTAAATTGTGTTATGTTCTGCTTTTATTGCAAGAGTTTGCTTTTTACTATTTAACATAGTTTGTGTGTGTAGAATATATATATATATATATCCTAATAATTTGTATTATTAGAATTCTTCTATTTACTTTTTGGTATATTTGATTCTTCATTTACATTGCTGACTGCCAACAGTTCGGCAGTTTGATTCTCACTGGCTCAGGTTTGACTCAGCCTTCCACCCTTCCGAAGTCGGTAAAATGAGGACCCAGATTGCTGGGGGCAATTTGTTGAATCTGTAAACTGCTTAAAGAGATATATAAGTCTAAGTGCTATCAACTATTGTCATTTATTTTTGAATTCCATTATTGTCCTTTTCTGTTTGCTACAAATTAAAGGCAATGGGTTTTTTTTTAAACTCTCCACAAATTAAAAAGACATAAGATGACATCTTTTTCTTCAGATTAATTCCTGATCCACAATATTTCATGGAAGAGTCTTTCTTAAAGAAAGGCCATTTTTACTGGGTTTGTTGTAGCCAATTTGAAACTGTAATAAAAATTAATATTACGACATAAATAAAAGAATAATTTAAAAAGTTCATGTTGGAATTCCACTACTGGTGCTTTTTATTTTTGAATTTTAGGTTTGGCAATGAGAAATTTAAAAACTGCTATTCAATTCAGTAAGGTACATTACTGAATTAATTATTTTGTTTATTTGTTTGTTTGTTATTAAATTTATTTGCCACCCATTTTGCCACAAGGTGAATTTGAATGGCCTTATTTTTTATAGAGAAGCAAAGTTTTCTGTCATCCTTGGCTAAGAATACAGGATTTCAACACAGGACATAAAAAAGAAAATAACAGCCAATACATGTATTCTGTAGGTAAAAAATATTTCTATATTACACCATTCAGCTTTAGGAACTTACTTAGGAACTTAGGAAATAAGTATCAATAGTGATTACTATTATACATTGTGCTAAACTATGGTTTATTTTAGCCATAATCAGGTAACCCAAGTTTCTCTTGAAGATGAACAAATGATCATACTGTAGTTTCTATGGCCTATTCCTGATTTATTTTTCTTCTTTCTTTAGCTGGTCTTTAGCTGCACTATGGATTGATTAAAGGATTGAGCAAAATGCAACCCATTAACCAGGAAACTACAAAAAACCAAAGCACATTCATTGGCACAATCTTTTTGGCATCTTTTCAATTTATTTATTAAGTTAAACCAAATGTCAACCGCATTATCGCTTACTGTAATTTGTAATATTGTAAAATGTTTATGTCTGAAGGGACCAAAAAGCCTGAATAAGAAACTATTCAAATGAAAGGAAATCTACATAATTATGAGATGACAGAAATTTAAACAGAAAACCATTTAGTTTTAGTCTTTGTGTAAATAGTTTAAATTAATACATAAATTACTTTAAATTGATAAAGCCTCTTGATCTTGTTAGAACCTGCCAACTTCATATGTTTATAATTGATGCTGCCATTTATAACCAATGTGCAGAATGTGGAAACTAAAATTTGATAATGAATAAACAAACAGCTTCTGAATTTATGGAAGTTCTTTTCAAAAGATTTTAAATGATACTGTTTAAAATCATTTTTCAGCAAGGTTCCCAAATCAGATTTGAATGTTTGTCTTCAAGTACCTATATTTTAAATCTATAATTTTAAGATATCTTCAGTCTCTTCATACTTATATACAATCTTATATATATTTCAGTCACAATCATTTCTTTTATTAAAATCTTTCAATTAATCAATGCAGTACTAAGATTTCTGGAAAAAGTCATCAAAGTACATCCTAACACTTGGGACCTAAAATTGCAAATTAAAAATATGTTACTCCAGGTTTTTAGAGAGAACATTAACATTTATGTGAAAAACATCTGAATTCATGTACAATTGTCCATACTGGCTTATTCTTACCTTATCCTTTGTTAATGAACATTTTCTAGATAATTTTGATTGCTGATTAGTCAGAACTCTTATGGAAGAACAGCTGAATCGATCAATATCTGCTTCTTGCATTTGTTTACCTTTGCTTGTCCTTCCAAAACAAACAGGTTTCGAGATCTAGAAAAATCAAGATGGGTTATTAGGGTGTAGCAAATCATCTAAGACATTTTTAACCAGAATTGGAGTTCATACATACCATGAATTAAAAATTGTAATGTCTGAGTTTACACAGTAATCTAGTCTAAACAACCTGCCTCCAGAAGCGGTGAATGCTCCAACACTGGAAGTTTTTAAGAAGAGACTGGACAGCCATTTGTCCGCAATGGTATAGGATTTCCTGCCTGAGCAGGGGGTTGGACTAGATGACCTCCAAGGTCCCTTCTGACTTTATTATTATATTACTACTACTACTACTACTACTACTACTACTACTACTACTACTACTACTACTACTACTATTAACCAAAACCAAGCCAGATTTAAAGTGATATATGACACCAGCTATAATTTCTATGAGTAACAATATATTCTTCTTTTCTTCATCCTAAATTGGCTGAGTTCTTTATATCAACTGGCACAAAGAAGACTTCTGACAATTAAAATGAAGGCTTTATTGAACAAGAACTTTCTTACCCTTTCTTCTATTATAGGAAGGGAAAGATCAATGAAGGGTTCTTTTACTGTGGAAATCTTAAAACACAAAAAAATGAAAATGGCAAGTGAATATATACATCTCCTGGATTCCCCCAAACGTACAAAGTTATACAGTAAACACATTTTTATTAGGCATTGGAATACTTCACAAAAATTGAAGAACTGGGATTTGGAAATGGAAAAAAAAAATCCCTACTGTACAGGTAGTATTTAATGAGCACAATTGGGATTAGCAACTGTGTTGCTAAGCAATATAGTCATTGTGAGATACCACATGAATGCAAATGGGGTTACAGCCATACATGCACTGTGGTTGTTAAGCAAATCACCTGTGGACATCACATGATCACAGCTTGCAATTTTATTGCCAGCTTCTCCGTTGACTCGGCTTGTTGGTAGCCAGCTGTGAGGTAATCACGTAACCGTGGGACACTGCGACAGATTCTATTTTGTGTGCTTTGCTGTTTAATAGCTTTATAAAAGAGTAGCACTTAGCAATAGCACAGTACTTTACAACCCTCTCTAAGCAGTTTACAGAATCAGCATATTGCCCTCAACAATCTGGGTCCTCATTTTACTGACCTCAGAAGGCCGGAAGGCCAAGTCAACCTTGAGCCGGTGAATAACTCTTTATGCATGCAAAACAATTTTCATGTACCTTTACACAGATAAGACACATTAAAATGCACTGGAAGTATTATAAAATACAGTATCCTATTACAAAAGAGAACAGAGATTCCTTTAGAACAGAGGTCCCCAACCTTTTGGGCACCAGGGACCGGTTCCATGGAGAGGAGAGAGGTTTTCCATGGATCAGAGAGTGTGTGGTTTTGTGTGTGCTGCCTGCATCCCGCAGATGGGGCTTTGTTGTTTGTGCAGACTGGTTGCTGGCATGCCGTGGCCTGGTATTGGTCCACAGACCAGGGTTGGGGACTCCTGCTTTAGAATTTTCTGTTGAATTCTACAAGCACGAACACATAATCTGACTACTTTATAGGTGGTTTCAGGATGTTGTCCACTAAAAGCAGAGAAAAATAACAAACTTCTATATATGTCTAATAGTAGTATCAAACCTCTTGACAACAATGTACAAGATATAAAGCAAGTTTTATATGGAATTTCATTAATCTGCTCTAATACCAGGAAAAAGGGAGCAGGATAAAGAATCTTGGAAACTGAATATGCAATCCTCATTGGTTATGAATTCAGAAATACAGACACATTAGGAAAAAAACCACATAATTATGAACTGCTCATTATCACCAATGTAAGTTATAGAAACTATTAAAAGATGATTCTTCATAGGTATCGACAAATATATTTAAATCAGTACTATTCATAAAAAATACTTCTTTAAAATACTTAATTATTCCCCAATCACATAACTATATATTCAGCTAACGTCTCTTGACTAACAGAAAGTTTTTGCTATCTGTTAGAAGTAGAGGGGGAAGAGATCATTTTCAGTTATTTCCCCTCTGATAGATTGGCAGCTCTTTAAAAAGAACTGTGGAAGGCAGTGAGGCCAAAGTGCAGTTATCAAAATTGCCATTCCTTCCTTAATGCATTATCTTCTACTGGATCACAGAATCTTCCTTCAGCAGAGACACCAATTAAAGCAAACTATGAAACAAGGCCAAGTGTACTGGCTGGTAGAATCAGGCATCAAGCAACTGAGTTGTCTCTCATCTTAGATCAGTGGTTCTCAACCTTTTTAATGCCGCGACCCCAACCGGTCGTAAGTCGAGGACTAAACCGGTCGTAAGTCGAGGACTAAACCGATCATAAGTCGAGGACTAAACCGGTCATAAGTCGAGGACTACCCAAACGGTCGTAAGTCGAGGACTTTCCCTGCCTGGGAGCGCCGCGCATGCGTGGTTCCGCCCCCTGCGCCAGCCGAGGCGTAGCTGGCAAGCGGCAGAGACGGAGCAAGCTGACCACCAGCTGGCCCAGCTCAAGGGAGGTAAGGCACCCACCGGAAAAGGGAAAAAAAATGGCGGACAGCCTTGCTTGGCGACCCCCGTGAAATGGTCGATCGACCCCAAGTGGGGTCCCGACCCACAGGTTGAGAACCACTGTCTGAGAAGCTAGAATACCAAAGTCCACACCCTGCTAGGAGGCCCACTCCCAATTCCGTTGTCTAGAGTTGCTCTTCTTCCTTATTACTGTGATTTGTTCACTTGCTTTTTTTCAAGTAATTGAAATAGGCAGTGAAGAAAGAAAAATAGATGTAATTTCTGCTTTTGGGGGGGGGGGCTTTTCATCCACCCGTCAAGCAAAGAAGACAGGATGGAGAAGCAAGTGAATGGAGAACAGCAACGATGGTGGGGAGAAGAACCAACCAGGACCATCCTGAAGACCTCACAAGTCTTATACCAGTACCTGAGGCAGCCTATTGACTTATGTGATGTGCCTCATCCCCTGTTCAAGCTGCAGGCTACAACTCAAGTGTTGGCCTGCATGCACTAATGAATATTTCAGGAAAAAACCATTCTTTCTCTTTACATATTAGTATATTTTCCACAACTGGTATTCTTAGATCTATGCTGATTATAAGAAAAAACATTTCTTTTTTCTCCAAGTAAAGCAAATACTTGACAAATTGGAGAGCCGGAAGATCAAGTTGAACTTAGTGAATTGTTTTCCATAATATTTAAGAAGCCAATCCACATTGTCATGACAATATCAGAAATTAGCCTACCATTATCCAAATCATTATTCAACATCCTTCTTATCCAATCATATCAAATTCCATAATACTTACATTTTCACATTCTTCACACATGATAGTGCTGGTCAATTCACCCACAAAAATCCTGTCTATGAAATTCATCTTCACACCCTCTCTTCCATATGCTGGGGGAAAAAGAACTTCTTTAAAAATTGTGCATCTCTCTTCTAAATTTAGCAGAATTAATTCTAGGATTTATTTCAGAAAATATACACCCAAAATAAGTTATAGTTTGCATCCATCAGCAGGAAAAATATTATATCGGTATATATCATACCAAAGCTGCAAATGCTTGGGTGGCCACCAGATGGCAATAAGAGGAAAGGGGTCACTGGATGTTTGCACCCAGATACAGTTTAATTATAAAAATGAGTAACCTATGACTGCATTCAGTTTTGGTTTTTATTTCTGATGGTTAGATAAAGATATATCATTTGTATTTCACAAGGAATGTGGCAGATATTATGTTGCGTGATGCATCAGTAAATTCCAGTAGATTTTACTTTTCCCCCTTAATATAATTTTAGAAACTATTCAAAGAATATGGGTTTCAGTATCTTTAACTAATTATGTCAACTTTACTCATTAACAAGCTGGGAAGCACAACTATTTTCCTTGAGATGACATAGCTGATGTTTTATCAGCAGAAAATAATCTCTCTAACTCCTTACATAGCATGAACTTTATACATTCTGCAGCTAAATTATGTTCAGGGCTATAGTCTTCTGTTTATATCTGAAATCTTTTTTATTGCACCCATCAAGTTGCCAACTTTTCAGCTTTTCTCATTTTCTAGCTAAAAGAAAAGTAGTGCCTCACGGTACAATCCTAGTACCTTCTCAGAAATCAGTGAAACATTTCCCTAGATAAGTGTGTACAGACTCTGCGGTCTTCTCCTTGTGTACTCTTCTTCCCTCCTCAATTATGGATTGAGTACGTCACCATGCAGCTTAAATACACTACCTCTGTTATACAATATTCTGCCTTCTAGTGAAAATGCTAGGATATCCATTTTTATGGAGTCTATTAGAGAACAATCTGATTGTCTCTATCAGAAAATCAGGCTATTGTGGATAAACCACCCTGATCCAACAAGTGTTTCACAACATCACTAGGTGGTGCCAGAATAATAGACACAAACTCTAGTACAGGGGTGTCAAACTCAATTTCATTGAGGGCCGCATCAGCATTGTGGTTGCCCTTGGGGGGCCGGGTGGATGTGGCCAGGGTGGGTGCAGCCTACTCGGTGGGCGTGGATGGAGTGGGTGTGGCCTATTGGGTGGGCATGGCCAGCTCTACATTGTTCGCGTCAAGGGTGCCTGTGGGGGCCTGGACAGGAGTGGGACAGATCTGAGGGTCTCTGGCAGAAGGGGGTGGGACCGGGGCAAGCGCCAAGGCATAGTCCATTTCTTCATTCCTCACAAAGGGTGACACCTCCCCAGCATGCACCCAGGGAGTGGGGCCGACGCGGCAGGGGCTGGTTCCTCGCTGTTTCTAGACGGCCTTGTGGAGCTAAGACTGAATGTGTTTCAGCATAGATGGCCACCACAAAATTGTACACTGGCTCCCAGCCGGCCTGGGCCAGGGCCAAGGCAGAGGGGGCCGTTCCCTCACTGTTTCCAGGATGGCTTCGCAGGCCACATGAAACCACTTCGCGGGCTGCATCCAGCCCCCGGGCCTTGTGTTTGACATGTTTGCTCTAGTATATATCAAACATTTCTTTCAATCTGAGTTAAATTCCTGATGATTCCACCGATGGGGTCAGTTGTCTTGATAACAATACAGAAGTCATTTGCTTCTGCCACTTTCTGGGATGTTTACTCAATCTCTCAGTTAATGCACCCTCTTAAACTTTCTTGTGGTTTCCCATCCAACAACAACAACAAATTAGATCCAGATAAAACCAGGTCAGCTTCCAAGTCCAGTTAATGTATGCACATATGTATACACAGAGAGATAGACACACATATGACTTTGGAACTCAGTGTTGTTTATAAATGAATTTGCCTTTTAGACAATACTATAAAAATAATTAAGAGAACTCATAAACACAGGTAAGTTCTGCCAAAGGAAACCGTACCTTTGACTTTTCTTTTGGTTTCTTCATCTGCTGTTTTAGTTGTTGGATTATTAAATGCTTTTAAGATTGCAGCTTGTATGCGCTGTAACACAGATATTTAGCACATTTTTATTAAAGTTTGTAGTTTTAACTTTAAAAAAAATTAAACGGCCTACTTAGATGAGAGGAATAGAATAGAGCTGGAAGGGACCTTGGAGGTCTTCTAGTCCAGCCCCCTGCTCAAGCAGGAGAACCTATAGTATACTATTTCAGACAAGTGACTGTCTAGTTTCTTCTTAAAGGAGTTACTCTTCTTTCAAACACATAGACTTATATTAATGACAGAGTTTGAAATACAATCTCAGTCTTTCACAATAAGACCTCTACTCTTGTTTCCATATTCTTTTATTTAATTAATCTTAGTTATTTTTATACTTCCTTTTCCTTAAAGCCGAGTCAAAGGAGTTGCAAAATGAGTCCAAAACTACAAAATATATAACAGGTATTAAGAGCAGCTATAATAAAATACGGTTCTATAACAAATTAAATATATATTATCAGCAATAATTCAATCAGAAAACAACAGAATGATGAACTTTTCCCTTCTTATACAAAAAATATATGTGTGTCACAAGAAAATATACAGTGGATTTTATCAAGTCTTTAAATACATTGTTGCTCCTTTTCTAACATAAAGACTAGCAATTTGCATAATTAAAATTAACTTATCTTTACAATGGTCATTTTCTTGAGGTATATTATAATTTAAGGTTGGCTTAAGGTAAAACCAGAAAGCGTCCACTTCAAAACTCATTCAGCCTAAAGATGAAACTATATATATATATATACAAAGTCTACTGTTGTCTGAAAATCCATTACTTCAATAATGTTGCAGTTTGTGTATTTTAGTAAAATGCATCACTTCTGGAATGATTTAAAAGAAGATTACTGCTCGCATCAAGCATACACAGAAAAAAAACTAGAGAAAATATTGAAATCATTAGCAGAAGGAGAAAAGATGACCACATGGAAGGGGAAAACCAAATTCAGTTCCAGTGAGAGAAGGAGGAAGAGGGTCCTTTTTTTGCAGGATAATATATATCCCTATCAATTGGCTAACAGATGGGGTTAATGTTACAAAGACAAAAGAAAATAATAAATTACAAAAGATCAATTGATCTGGAATTGTCTCCTTCCAGTTTGAAAAAAATAAACTTATGATAAAAATGTAATCTTGGACACTTTTACTTGAGCACTTGTTTTTCAAAAATATTAAGAGGTTTGCTGGATGGGTAGCACAACAGAAGTTTTAATGTGATATCTGGAGCTAAAAATAAGTCCAAATATTGGGCAGGGAAAATATTGGGCAAGAACAAAATTCACACCTGGATATTTTTGCTATTAATATATATTAATGTAACATTCAGGACGGACATTATTAAACAATCCATACAAAAAGTTTTAACATTAAAATGTATGTTACAACTCGGCTGTGATTATTGCATAGACCTCTGTGCTTGTAATTAAATCATACATGACTGCATTTTAAAAATAGGTCTCTGTAAAGTGATTTCTCATGTATGTGTATAAAATATGTCACTATCACCATCAGAAAACCTAGAAAAAATATAATCAAGAAAAAGATGAAGGGTACCTGATTATATATTACTGGCTTAATGGTATAATGATGAATATATAGTGAAATACTTTATATTAGAACTACTCTACCAAATGAGTTTCTACTTCACAAATACTTGCCCTAACTATTAATTCCCAATGCCTCAAAGACTTTTTCTAATCATCTTAAATCCAAACATATTAAAAAGAATCCATCCATGAAACTAAATAAATAACTCATCAAGATGATATCATAAACAAATTTGCAGGCAAAAGAAACTCTCTTTTTATTGAAATGACCATACTGAGCCATTTATTTAGATCAAAAGGACAGTCTTTTAAGGGTTTGAGTGCATCAGACATTAATCAATTAACAAGCAATGGTGTGAAACACTCCCAGTATGCACACTGGAATAAGAGGACTGCATGCAACTTCGCCGGGATTACTGACTTTTTGAAAAATGGTTATAAGTATTAATTTGTCTAAATGCTATATTTATAACAATTCAGGACAAAGCAGTTACAAATACAAGTCCATCAATAGAACATATCACTAAGAGAACTCTCTCAAAATACAGATTAAGTAACCACAAATCCTTCTGTGGCTCTAAAGAAAGAAACTTTAATTTTACCAAAATGCTCATTATTTCTAATGGTTGTTTATTATTGAAAACAGTTCTTATTAAAAAAAAAAAACTCCACAAGCTACAAAAAATACCTTTTTTTAATTACTTGTGCAGAAATATAGATAACTCAGAGAGATGGGATAATACAGAACTGCAAACGAAACAAAAGCTGACCCAAAGTGAATCCTTATAAGAACCCACGTTTAAGAGAAACATGAGAACAGAGTGCTTAGTCGTTCTAATCAGTTTTAAAGGATTCTGGTGGCAGACAGACTGCTGGAGGCTTTCTTCAATTTAAAAAAAAAAAGACACCGTAGTGACACTCTCTAACAATAGCACGATTAACAGCTGTGGTATTCCCATGACAGACAATGTTGCTCAGGTTTGTTCAGGCTGGCACAACTGTCACTGCTCACAAGATGGTCCAGATTCTCAGATTTGACATTCTCCATTTGCCATGATTATACAGAAACCTGAAAAGTGGAAGGGGGGGAGGAAGGGAGGGGGGTGCAACAGCTTTTACTAGTAATGCCCCTTGCTGTGAAGCCTGAGGTAATAAAATCCCTGTTTGCTATATTGTTCTATTATGGCAAAATATGGGTTTAATTGTTGATGCAGGCTCAACATTTGCCCTCCTTAAAGGGAAAGGAAGAAAGGAATGTAGGCAATGAAGAAAATGGGTGATATGATCGTTTTGATTTATTTCTGCTAATACACTATCAGATAGTGCTCTTTTGGGAATTAGCACTTTTCCTGCTATATAATTTCACAACGGGCTAAAATCAAGATAGTTATCTCCCTGTTTCCTGACACTCCCCCTTCATATGTGTTTTTATTACATTATTACAATTATTAAATTACAATATAATAAAAACAGCAGTATAAAATAAAAGAACTTCTTTCCATGAATCCCTGAACACAGTCAAATATGAGAGCAAATCTTAGGTTTCATTTGCAAAACAAATTCACACAGCAACCAGACAGTACCCAATGAATAAACTCTCATTTAAAATTAATAAATGGAAGAAGCTACAACACCAAAAGCTACAACATCATCGGTGCTTCACTGAAGACCCACAATACACAATGTAAACCAAAGTAAATCATTTTCTTCATATACAGCATAAAATAGCACAAAGTTGTTGTTGTTTTTTAAAAAAGAAGTCACTTCAGTCAAACTGGTTCTTTTTGCAAAAATAAACACTTCACCTTTGTTTCTTCTATTCTCATTGCATCCAACAAGTAGTGGAGCACCTCCTGGCTATCCTGTTGTTGAAATCCTTTAAACCGAGGGGCCCTGCAGAGAGAAAAATGGACAGTCTCTGGAAAAGGAGTTATAAGACTTCAAAATAGAGGTTTAACATGTACATGCAAACATATGTTCAAGAACAGTGATGCTGTGATGGGCGGAGAGGAAAACAACATTCAGAAAGAGGGTGAGAAACACAAGTCAAAGTGTGAGAAAGATGGACAAAACATGGAAAATACCTTTAGTTTCCAAAAAGACTATAATGTGAAATCTGATTGAAAGATGACAGGCCTCAACTACATTATCTTGGGATAATGTGTGATAAGAAAGGCAGATTGCTTATTTATCTTATTACAGAGATCAAGGTGTTCTACTTATTACAGAGATCAAGGTGTTCTACCAGGTTCTAATCAATTCTCAGCCATTGAAGGTTACTTTGGGCCAGTAACCCCCTTGTAGCCCAGTTTACCTCAGTGTTGTCATAGCATAATTACACATCAGGTTGTAAACCATCATCATCTGCTGTGTGATTGAGGTAATTTCTGGAGAATTTCTTCCCAGAAGGGTTACATGGGTGACCCACCAACTATCTGTTAAGCTCCATGCTGCAGGGTATAATCCACAAAGCAAAACCACTCAACTGCGGAGCTTTAATACAGGTAGTCCTCAACTTACAACAGTTCGCTTAGTGACCATCTGAAGTTACAACAACACTGAAAAAAGTGACTTATGACCATTTTTCACACTTATGACCATTTCAGCATCCCCATGGTCATGTGATTTACATTCGGATGCTTGACCACTCACTCCCATTTATGACAGTTGCAATGTTCCAGGGTCATGTGATCCCCTTTTGCGACCTTCTGACAAGCAAAGTCAATGGGGAAACCAGATTCACTTAGCAACATAAGTTTTGGACTCAATCAATGGTGATTGTAAATTGAGGACTACCTGTACAAGAATTAGGGGCAAAGTATAGAATCTTGAAAATTCTAATAGGAACTTCCAGCTTTCTTTTACTAAGGAGTTCCTCAAGACAGAATCTCTATATATTCTGAATTTCATCTTCAGGGCTTTCTGCAACCCAGCTGAGCTGCCATCTATTAATGAACTTCTCTCCCATTTATTATTTTGATTTAAATTCCCCCATATCTTTCTTAGCCTCCTCAAAATTTCTCACACTGCCTAAACATCTTGCCAAAAAGTTACACAGTATTTTAACATATATTGTTCTGTAATAAGGTCTAATAAAATTGCTACCATGTTATGAATATGTGCTTTTTTATTTTCATTTTGTTCTCATGAATCAACAGAATCACTCTGATTTTTTAAGACAGGCTTTGACTCAAGTTATCATCAACTATTCCAATGGCTGGGAAGCAAAGCATCAAAGAGCCCAACTGTTTAATTCAGAGACAGCTTTTTAAAAGATTTATAACCATTGGGAGACTGATATGGAAGAATATTCAGCATATGCAGTTTTAAGCTAAGCTGCTAGCCCAATCATTGCATTTCTATACACAAAACTGCAAGATGAAAATACTTATCATTTCACTGGTCACTTGTGATAAATAATGTTTCAAGGTGCCCAGGCAGGAAAGTTGAGATATTTTTTGGTAGATTGATGAAGTTATATATGAGGGCCGGGGGGGGGGGTGCTAGTAAAGCTTATCTGCAAAACTGAAAAGATCAGTCACATTTAATATGACAGTAACACCATCCTAAATGCAACTCAGTTTCTTTAAACTGTCCCTGAAAAGTTGAACTGCTTTCTTATTGGAAGAATGGGTGTTGCTATTTATTTACTTATTTAATCGATTTTTATGACCATCCAACTCACAAACTGTGATTCTGGAAGGCTAACACAGGATGATCAAAACCAATTCAAAAACATTGTACAGACAAAGACATGATTCAGTTAAAATTAAAATTAAACTGTTCCCCCAATTCCTCCTGTCTCTAAATAGGGCTGCCAGGGAGTCAGCTATCTATGGGCATAAGAGAAGAAAAATAACCATGTTTTGTTGCTGTTATCACCCTAAGTACATATTAATTAAAAATATTCATTTGAACTCAGGTTTGCCCTCATCTAACTGTCTTCTGGATGTTTCTTCTACCACTTCCTCTCCTACAATTTGCCAGTAAACTAAGGAACTCTCTAGATCAATATACAATTTTCTCAGATGCAGCTAATCTAAGGCTGTCATCATCCCCTTATTCCAGGCAATGACTAAGGCATTCTGTGCATCAAATCCCAAATGCCCTGTGAAACCCCAAGATCACATGAGGACCTAATAATAATAATAATAATAATAATAATAATGATGATGATGATGATGATGATGATGATGATGATGATGATGATAAAATTGGAAGGGACCTTGGAGGTCATCAAGTCCTATACCCTATACCAGTGATGGCAAACCTTTTAGAGATTGAGTGCCCAAACTGCAACCCAAAACCCACTTATGCATCGTCGAGTGCCGGCTGGGTGTGGCCCATTGGCTGGGTGTGGCCAATTGGGTGGGCGTGGCCAATTGGGTGGGCACAGCTGCGGAGGTAATGGCAGACTGGGTGGGACTAAAAAGTTCAATCAATTTTAACTTTGCAAGATCTTTTTTTTTCCCGCGAGAAGTTGAAATTGAAACCTTTTTTTTTTTGCACATGGCGGTGGAGGTCTAAAGCGAAAAGGTTTTATAAAACCCAGCTGAAGGCCTAGGACTGGGGCGACGGCGCGTGTGCCCACAGAGAGGGCTCTGAGTGCCGCCTCTGGCACCCGTGCCATAGGTTCGCCACCACTGCCCTATACCATTTCAGACAAATGGCTGTCCAGTCTCTTCTTAAAAACTTCCAGTGTTGGCGCATTCACCGCTTCTGGAGGCAGGTTGTTCCATTGGTTAATTGTTCTAACTGTCAGGAAGTTTCTCCTTAGTTCTAGGTTGCTTCTCTCCTTGATTAGTTTCCATCCGTTGCTTCTTGTCCTGCCTTCAGGCACTTTGGAGAATAGCCTGACTCCCTCTTCTTTGTGGCAGCCCCTGAGATATTGGAACACTGCTATCATGTCCCCCCTCGTCCTTCTCTTCGTTACTAAGACTAGGTTAATAAATCTTTTGGGGGGCGGTATAATTTGATTAAGGATTTTTAAAAAGATTAAAAACTAATACAAGCTAATAAGAAGTGAGAAAAAATAAAAGAAAGAAATCAATACAAGCCAAAAAAAGTGTAACAAAGAGGGTGGTGGTAAAAGAAAAATAGAAAAACAAAAGAAAAAAGATATAAAGAAGTAGTTTCTGATCTTTATAGCACTTGTAAGTACAATTATAACTTTACCTCTTACTCAATGATTACAAAATAATTGTCTTTTTTTCTATAAGCTATTCTGTGCAATCACCAAAGCCATAAATCAGAAATTCATTTTTTTTCCTGTTCTATAAGGTGCTGATTTAACAAATCTTACTTCCTGTGGTGAGGAGCAGGAACAGGGAACCCAAAATGATCTGATAAAGGATTAATAGCAACCTTGCCTTCAGATCACATTGCTACTGCCCCAAATAAAAAAAACAATCTAATTCTAGGTCAGGTCTAGGTCTGTTCTATGGTAGCAATTCATTCCCAAGATGCCCCCCCCCCGCCGCTTTGCACCTAAAGAGAGCAGGATTAAGTCTTCCAAATCCACAAGCTGCCAGGTAGGAAACAGTCACGCAGCACAAAGGCTGGTGCAGTAGCAGCCCTCCCATCTAATCAGCAGGTTCTCCTATCTGCTTACATGAGGGGGACAATGCAAAAGCCATTAGAGTCCCAAGGATGGCGATAGCCATTCTATTACCTTTTGCCCTTGGGTTTCTCACCCAGTTGGGCAAATTTCCAAGAGGTCTTTCCCTTCGGTACTAAGCCGAGACTTAGCAAGGCATGTCAGGTCAGCTCTAGACCTTCAAGGTCCCTTCCAACTCTGTTATTCTGTTAGTCTCTCATTCACCATTAAACCATGAATGAGAGAGATCTCATTACAGTCTGAACTGGAATTCATCAATTGCTAAAAGCTCAGACCGCTGGATCTTGGGGCTGAGTCCAGGAACCTGGAACATGGAACCAATACACCAACACACCAACACCACTTTCTCTATGAGTGACCCATCCCTGCCTCCCACCATTTCTCCTCTTGCCCATCACCAGCAAATTTCCAAGTTGCCCTTTCTTTGCACTGACTAGTGGAACATGGCATATGCATAACTGTTGTCTGTCCTTTTCTATATTTAGTATAGGCTATAATTGACAGAACAGAGCTTACGGTGCTTTCTAAAAAAAAAGCAGACTATGAGAAGAAAGAACATATTGCTAGCTTAGTTGAGTTTTAATAAAAATTTTCAGGGAGACCAATTTTTATTTCCTGCCTAAGGAAAGATGTTCTGAACAGTAGTTTTAATGTATGTCAGCAACTTGTCTTCCATACAATAATTGCATTTGTCATTTGCCCTGAGAGGACCCTTTCAATAAAGACCTTAGGTAGCTTCACATATTAATAACTATAAGAGAGAAAATAATACGTACAAAAGAATTCGGAGAAGAAAATGGGGCAGTATCAAAGCATGGCTTGTAAACTTCAGAAATCAAAGAAGGTCCCATGCTACAGAAGAAATAGCTCTCACGTTTCCTCATGTTTTGTGAAAGTACTAGTGCATCCTTGATAATCACCAGAGACATTGCTTTAGGAACTGTTGAGGCCAGGAGTATTAACCTGCAGTCTCAGTACAAATTTCATGTAGCCTTTGGCTCAATTTTCAAAAATATTTTGGAAGCCCTTTGTTTTTTTCCTCTGAAAAACAATTCTAAAAACAACTGAGCAAACAGGAAAAGAAAGAAAGGAGGAGAGAGAGAGAAAGAGAGGAAAGTGACTCTTATTTCTAACTCACTCACTCTCACTGGCTTCAGTCGTCTGATTTGATTATGTGCCATCAAGTCATTTTCTTTCTTTTTTTTTAAACAATATTTTATTAGATTTTATAAAGGTGGGGGAAAGATAGGTCAGTGATGGCGAACCTTTTAGAGACCGAGTGCCCAAATTGCAACCCAAAACCCACTTATTTATCGCCAGGTGCCAGGTGGGCATGGCTGATGGGCATGGCTGTGGTGGTCATGGCAGATTGGGTGTGTGTGGCCAAGGTGGGCGTGATCACCTCAATGTTGCTCATGGGGAGGGACGCCTGTGGAGGCCGGGCAGGGTTGGGGGAGATCCAGGGGGGTCTCTGCAGGTGGGGTGGTGGGCAGGAGGCTCGTCCTGCGGGGAGAGGCGAGGCAAGGTGAGGCAGGGTGGGAGTGCCATTGTCACAGGTCAAGGTGAGGCAGGGGCCGCAGCCGGGGCGGCGGCTGCCTGACACCATCGGCCCCTGCACACAGAGGCCAGCAAGCGCATGGGTGCTGGGATGCATCCAGCCACGTGGGACCTTGGTGAGTTAGTGGGCGGCTGGTTGAAGAGGGATGGTTGCCATCTCCGGGGCATGGCGCGTGTACCCACAGAGAGGGCTCTGAGTGCCGCCTCTGGCATGTGTGCCATAGGTTCGCCACCACTGATATAGGTAGTGGGATGGGATTCAGGGTAGGGTTCGGGGATGGGATAGGGGTAGGTACAACAATGGGGTTGTCCCCAATAACATTTCCAAGCTTTAGCAAACAGACTATTGTCCGGATACAGATATTCAATAGGAATAGTTAATATGATAATAAATAGCTATAGTCAATAAAAATAACAATAATCATGAAGTATATCAATCAGTAGATATCATTCATCTTATTAAATTTCACAATCATTACTCGCTAACTCATTTTGCTAACCATTGGTAAAAGTTTTCCCAAGTTTTAAAATAGACTGAGTCTTCTTTCTCTTTAATCTCTAGGGTTAGTCCATCCATTTCTGCACATTCTAGAATTTTCCCAATTATGATCTCATCAGATGGTATATTTTCATTTTTCCAATATTGGGCAAATGCTATTCTCACAGCTGTCAATATATGTAATATTAAATACTCATTCTCTTTCCCATAGTTAGATCCTAGTATTCCTAACAATAACAGTTCTTGCTTAAATTCTATCTGTATTTTAGTCATCTTTTCCAGCCATATATGAAAGCCAGGTACTTATTACCATGTCTGGTGGGTATGTCCTAGCGCAAAAAAATTTTGGTCTAAGATCCATCAAGTCATTTTCAACTCATAATAAATATATAATTTTCTGCACAACAATCTATTTCTAAGATCTATTTCAGATCTTCCAAGATCACCACACTAAGTCCATCTACCCTGCTGCAGGTCATCCTTTTCTCTCTTTTTTCCATCCATCTTTCCCAGTATTACAGCCTGGGAGCTAAGTCTTCCAAAGTAGGATTTTGAGCCTAGTCATTTATGTCTCAAGTATGAACCCTTGAGTTAGTTTGTTCAATGATCCATTTCTTTATTTTCTTGGCTGTCTACAATATTCTCAGGACTCTTGATTGATGATGATTTATGAATGCCAATGGTGTTCAAGTGGTGCTCCAGTTGTTTTGCGGTTACACTCAAGGTGCCTATTATATTACTTTTGCTTTCTTTTGCCACCATCATCCTACTTCTATTTGAAGGTCTTTGTATTTTGTGATTTTTTTCTCCAGTTCTTTCTCTCCTATTCTACTGTCCCCAGTACTGCAACCTCCACTATCCAGACTTTTTTGTCTTTATTATCAACAATTGTTAAGTCTGGAGTGTTACATGACAGATATCTGTTATTGTATGTTATTACCATTACTATCATAATCTCCAGTAAAATTTAAATTAAGTTTTAGGTAAAATGAAAAGGATTTTAAAAAAAACCTTGGGGAAAAAACTAAAATAAGTTAGGAAACATGCGGAGCAGGAGAACAGAAGCTGTAGTCCACATTGATATGTTTGGATTTGACAATTAAAAGATGTGCATTCCTCTCCCCTTGAAAATATGCTTCCAGCAAAATCCCTGGCAAAAATGGAGGACTCTGGAATGGTTGATTGAACTGACCACTCCCAGACGACTTGACATATGGAAGCCAGTGCCAACATGCTACAACCTGTTGTATGGCATTAGAGAATAAATGACTGAACAGGTTGAATTACTGCTAATGGCCATAAGCAGTGAAGGATGATTAGGACAGCTATGCCACACTTATTCATGTTTATCATCTTAATACTCAACTTCATGAAAAATATAATTACCTGAATACTATCATTCTGTTGTTTATTGATAGAGAAATGTCTACTCATTTTAAATCAAGTAGGTTAGTAGATAATCTGTCTGTTGTGTAATTATGCCACGATTCAATTTCCTTTTTAAAATATGCAGTATATGCTGTGTGAAAATGAACTATAAATAAAATTAAATGCAAAAAAAATCATTTCTACTTGTTCCCCTACAAAGACTAAGATCTACATTTTCTAGTATGGCTAAGAGATAAATAAAATACAAAGCAAAACTCAGTATAAAATGACATTGTGGGACACCGAAAAGAATCAGGTATTTCTTTATTAGATTATCACTCATTTCTGAAAATAAATCCCGTTTAAACTTTTGATTTTATGGTAACACATCATCATCTACTCTAGCCTAAAATTTACAGCTGTAACTCAGACCCCAGTTTCAATAATAAAAAAAATAATCCTATTAATTTCTCAGTCAGAGGCTGAATTGATTAATCTATCATTAATGGACAATCTCATATTCCATGGTATATACATAGTTTTAGTGGAATATTGAAAAGGCCTGGCCTATGTGCTTTAGAACATATCTGCTTGGGAAAAAAATGTTACTTTCAGAAAAGCTGCTTTTAGGGGGTATTTATTCAACTCTGTACAATCCAGAAAACATAATTTGAAAATAGCTGCATTTCAGTTTTTCACATAAGCAGGATCTGAGCTGAGCGGTTCCATTTCAGCAATTGATATGACATCTTAGTAAGATCATTTTGTGTTTGCCAGTGGAAAGATATCAAAGGAGGTCCTAAGTGGACTTTGACTGGCATGGAATTACAAATCTAAAAGTAATGATCAAGATTGCTAAACGTGTTTTTGATAATGATGGAACTGAGATAGCCACAGCACTTAGGCTTATATATAGCTCCATAGTGCTTTACAGCACCCTCTGAGTGATTTACAAATGTCAGCATATTGCCCCTAACAATCTAGGTTCTCATTTTACTGACCTCGGAAGGATGGAAAGCCAAATCTCTCTTAGCCTTATCTCAGGAGAGATAAATGTCTCTCCTGGGCAAAAACATGGGCTTCAAATCATTTGGTGGAGTCTTTCCTAAGTAGTTGCTTCTAAATATGAGCACTTCAACTCCCAGAATTCATAGCAATAGTTGTGGTTGGGAAAATCTTGGAGCTGAAATCCACACATCTGGATGGTGCCAAGGCTGACGATACAGTATTGAGAATTAGTGTTGACCTATCATAATGCTTTTTATCCTCCCTCTCTAATGATCTAGAAAGAATAGTATTGGAAAAGTTCTACTTGGTCTATTCTCTCTTATTGGAACTACTATACTGTCAATTTTATGTTCCAGGTTAATGGAGAAAGAAGTCACAGATCCAGGACTACCACTGGATCCTTTGGGTTAAAAATAAATAACATATTTTAATACCGGAATAATCATTCAATAATGACCTAATGATTATTCATTTACTAAGGAAATGCTTACTTAGCAATATTAAAGCAGTAAAATTATAACAATGATGGAAAAAGTAACCAATACTATTTCTGTGAACGTTTCACATAATTTAGAAATCTATATAAATGGGTAGTGTTACCACCATACTACCCAAGTTCATGATTTCGGTCAGCCACAGAAAAATAAAAGAATACTTTATTTAAAAGTATATAAATGTTCGATGAGCCACTAAGTCTCTAGATAAGTCAAAAGTCTGCATCCCTAATATTCAGAATAGTGGAAACAAACAGAAGGCAGCCTGTAGTTATGCACACAATCTGTCTTAGCAAAATGTCCGACAGCTGCAACACTAACAAAATTAACAGTGGATGAATTAGTACCAAACACTAAACAGTTGCTATGGAAAAAGAAATGATCAATTTCTTTCTTTTTTCTTGAAGACTTACTGTGTACGTTATTAATATCCAGGAAGGGATATTCATACCAAAATGCAAATGCTTGCGGTTTTAATTTTGAACAGCACAATGCATTTCTGTTGACTGAAATACGATAAGACAACATGAAATAAATCACTTTAAATTTATATATGTACGTATTTTCCATATGAAAGCTATTACTGACACAAGATTATCCTTACTTCTGGCAGAGCTGGTTGAATAACATTTTAGGAGAAAGAGGACCTTTCCCAGCATCTCTCATGCTATGAAGGAACAGGAGCATGGCTGAAGTCAGAGATCCAGGATTTGAAAGATTCACTACCAATGGATCCTTTGGGTTAAAAATAAATATTTTAATACACAATAGTAACTCCCAGCATGTATGTTCAAACTAACATTTCATTCAATATTATATGAAAGACTTCTGTTCAGATAGTTGGAGTCCTGCTAGCTCTCCTCCAGCCTGCCCCTTCCGCCATGTTTTCCAGATCTATTCTAAAGGGTTTCGCAAACTTGAAATGGAAGAAGTATCTTCTCCAGAACTTCTTTTGATTAAACCTATGATTTCTACTTTAAAATGGGCTGATTTTGTTGTTGCTGTTGTTGTTGTTGTTGTAATGAGCAACAAGTTTGGTATAGAGAATGTGTGGGCCAAGCAACACTTATCAATGCAGAGTAACTCATAATATAAAGGACAAAATACAAATCTAATACAAATCTAAATACAAATCTAAAACAAAAACAAAATACGAATCCAATGAAGAAATACGTTTTTGCATATTTTACCTAATTATATCTAGTTTTTTTTCTAGATGAGATAAATAAATAGATATTTAGCCATATGCAAGAGCCATAAGGGTTTTTCAGTTTAATTTTTTAAGTCTTTACTTTCTAAAAACATCTGGTATCCACTCCAGCTACAGTATATGGACTCACAAACTAATGGCATTAGTGAAATTGAAAGGTTGACATCTTCATTAGAAAAAAAGAGAACGTGAACCAGGCTTCGTTCAGCAAAGTGTCCAAATAGCAACCACAAGGTTTGAGCAGTGATTTAGTGCAACCAGATAAATCAGAATAAGGATCTCTTCTGTGCCATCCTCTGTTTAAAGAAGACTATCTGCGGAACAGATGGTGATGCACTACGCTCCTGCTTGGAGGGAGGAAAGGAAGGAAATCATTTTTGTCATCCACATTCCTCCTGAATCCTCTGGTGCCACACCTTTCCAGATGATTCTTCCAAACCCACAAACCAAAGGGGGAAATGGGAAAAACAAGCTTTCCCCAGCTAGAAATGTTACTCCTTGATTCTGCTGATTCAAACTCTAGTGCAGTGGTTCTCAACCTTTTTAATGCCGTGACCCCCAACCGGTCGTAAGTCGAGGACTAAACTGGTCATAAGTCGAGGACTAAACCGGTCGTAAGTCAAGGACTAAACCGGTCGTAAGTCAAGGACTAAACCGGTCGTAAGTCGAGGACTACCCAACCGGTTGTAAGTCGAGGACTTTCCCTGCCCGGGAGCGCCGCACATGCGTGGTTCCGCCCCCTGCGCCAGCCGAGGCGTAGCTGGCAAGCGGCAGAGACGGAGCAGGCCGACCACCAGCTGGCCCAGCCCAAGGGAGGTAAGGCACCCGCCGGAAAAGGGGGAAAAATGGCGGACAGCCTTGCTTGGCGACCCCCGTGAAATGGTCGATCGACCCCAAATGGGGTCGCGACCCATAGGTTGAGAACCGCTGCTCTAGTGCCAACTACAAAATGGGACGACTCATTGTGCACTAGAAAAACTATCACATTATAAGTCAGTGGTGGCGAACCTATGGCACGGGTGCCAGAGGTGGCACTCAGAGCCCTCTCTGTGGGCACGCATGCCGTCGCCCCAGTCCTAGGCCTTCAGCTGGGTTTTATAAAACTTTTTTGCTTTAGGCCTCCACCATGTGCCAAAAAAAAAAAAGATTCAGTCAATTTCAACTTCTCACGGGGAAAAAAAAGATCTTGCAAAGTTGGAATTGATTGAACTTTTTAGTCCCACTCAGTCTGCTGTTACCACTGCAGCCACGCCCACACAACGGGTCACCCCCATCCAATGGGCCACACCCACCCGGCACTCGACGATGCATAAATGGGTTTTGGGTTGCAATTTGGGCACTCAGTCTCTAAAAGGTTCGCCATCACTGTTATAAGTGCTCCTCGTTACGATTCTTAGTGTCCACTTAATGTAATGCTCAGAGATTGGTTCAAGAGAATGCTTACCAGTTGAGACGCTGGGCTCTGAGCTATTTTTAGCTTTGTCCCCTTTTCTTTCATTTCGCACATTAGCTCACTTAACATGTGTGTCTGTGCCAAGTTCTAAAACAAAATGGGGGGAAAACGGTATAGAGAATGAGCAACTGGACTAATAACAGTGATTATTTTTTTATTGAGCTGTTTCAAGCTGCAGAATTCATGCAGGTAGTCCTCGACTTACAACATTTCATTTAGTGACCGTTCAGAGTTACAATGGCACTGAAAAAAGTGAGTTGTGATTGTATTTCACACTTACGATCGTTGCAGCATCCCTAAGGTCATGTGATCAACATTTATATGCTTGGCAACTGACTCATACTTATGACAGCTGCAGTGTCCCGGGGTCATGTGATCCCCTTTTGTGACCTCCTGGCAAACAAAGTCAATGGGGAAACCAGATTCACTTAATAACCTTGTCACTAATTTAACCACTGCAGTGATTTACTTAACCACCATGGCAGGAAAAGTCATAAAATGGGACAAGATTCACTTAACAAATGTCTCGATAGCAACAAAAATTTGGGGCTCAATTGTGGTCTTAAGCCGAGGACTACCTGTAACTGGTCTCCCATGGCAGTTGCTTGACTGGATTATGGCACTTGTATCTATTGAGCAAGACTTTTGATATTTCAACCAATGTGTAAACTGCCTGCATCTCATACTACATATCTTTTAAAGGGAACTCTCAAGACCAAGAAAATGACAAGTAACTGAAAGTCTCTGGTTTCTGCTTGAAAATTTCCTTTTTGGATTAGTTTATACAAGAAATGCTAGGCATTTCTATCAATACAAGACATTTAAATTTTAGATATTTCTTGAAAATGCGAGAGCAATATTGGATGTAAACTAGATATCCAGGTTATACAATTTTACACAACTTGTGTTGAAAAGGGAATGAATTACCCATATAACATATCATTATTTGATCTGCTTATTGCAGGCATGTCAAACTTGAGACATCACGTGATGTCATGCAATGTATCGTGACTTTTTCATCATTGTCGGCAATGGGGTGGACATGGTTTCAGTATGATGCATCTGGCCCACGGGCCGGCAATTTGACATGCCTGGCTTATTGCCACAGTCACCCTTACTTCTTTGTTGTGTGATTGTTATAGATTCCTGAGCAGGGAGAATCCTCTTTAGTTTTACCTGCATAACAGCATTAAAGAAACACGTGTTCCCTAAGTTATTAATGCCTTTAACAGGAACAGATGCCCAGCTGGAACTGAGGCCTTTTCCTCTTAAGATGTCATTGGCTTCATTGCTTTCTTCATGCAGCCATATAATTTTTGATGATGAACCTTTAACGAGAAAAGATAAGAATCAGGTCTTGTACACAAGGTACTGCATGCTGACCTTTAAAAAACAAAACAAAATATCAAAGTCAACATAATAGTCCAGTTTGGAATACTACTACATTCTTAAGAAATTCATTCAATGAGTTTGCAAACAGCTACTAACTAAAGTCAATCAGTTCTCAGGCTCTGAATGGCAACTCTTCCTAAGTTTGGAAAACACTGCAGTTTCTACCTATGCTGTATAGATCATGTTTATGCTCACCTGTAATATAAAAATGATATGCATAATCAAATCAAATCAAACATCAAGAGAATGGCATACAGTTTTTCTTCAACAGCAAAGCTAAGATCCACATTCATAAATAGTTGGTAAAATGGGATGGATCAACAAGAAAACAAGACTTTTGGGGCTAATACAGGGGTGTCAAACTGCCAGCCCGCAGGCCAGACACGTCACGTGGAAGCCACCCCCACCCCCATTGCCGGCAATGGCAAAACTGTCCCAATACGTTGCACGACATCACGTGACGTCGTGAGTTTGACATGTCTGGGCTAATACTAGCATCTTGAATAGTCTTTGGCCCTCTGGTTTCAGGTCTAAGATATATAAAATGCTGGAGTATGTGAAGTTCATTCGAACCATATATTTTTCAATTCCTTGTGCTATCCTAGATTTCAGAATTCCTCAGTACAAGCAGGTTTTGAGTCTGCAGTTCTTGAAAAAAGGAGAAATCTGCCACACAATGAGGTACAGAATAATTTTGTACTTTTTAATTGAGTCTATTACATCATGTTCTTTGTATAAGGCTCTAGTTTCTAAGGCACATAAAAACAATTAGTATCTAATACCCTGCCTCCAAATATAACTTCTGATCAAAAACTATTACCTGGCAAGTTCATCTACCATAATTTTGCACAATTTTCGTTTTTTTTTTTTTTAAAGACTAAAAATCCCAAATCCAGTTGGCAATTTCTTTAATTCTACAAGGGCTTTATTGGTTGGTTTAAGAAATCAATACAGTCTTCAGAAAATAGTTTTACTTTCCAAGATATTCTGAATACTCTGGATTGGTTTCAGACCAAGGTCATTGTTCTCAATTCCCATCGGAATGAATGGGAAGAGTTAATAAATACCTGAAACACTATTGCTTTCAATGGAACTACATTCAAGTAATTAGCTGGGATCCAACTTTTAAATATTTCTTAACATATCCAAAAGATTCATCTTCCTGCTATTGATCTGTTACACAATATAACAGGAGATACATATAGTAATCCACATAGCTTTGCATGAAATTTGTACCATTCTAAAGTATATTCCAGGTTCTAAACAATTATTTTATGAAAACAGCATTTCAGCATTAACTGGAAATGAGAATTATGAAGTAGAAGCTTAAGGACCCTAGTTGAAATCGTTAAGTCAAACTTACTCCAAGGTAAGTAAATAAATAACACTGCAGCTTCATATTTTGTCTAAGTGAACAACAATTAATTACTTTAAGTAATTGGCTAGATACCATATTGTTCCCATGACATAATTCTGTGAATCCTTAATCTAGATCAGTGGTTCTCAACCTTTTTAATGCCGCGACCCCAACCGGTCGTAAGTCGAGGACTAAACCGGTCGTAAGTTGAGGACTAAACCGGTCGTAAGTCAAGGACTAAACCGGTCGTAAGTCGAGGACTACCCAACCGGTCGTAAGTTGAGGACTTTCCCTGCCCGGGAGCGCCACGCATGCGTGGTTCCTCCCCCTTCGCCGGCCGAGGCGTAGCTGGCAAGTGGCAGAGACGGAGCAGGCCGACCACCAGCTGGCCCAGCCCAAGGGAGGTAAGGCACCCGCCGGAAAAGGGGGAAAAAAATGGCGGACAAAAAAAATGGCAGATAGCCTTGCTTGGCGACCCCCGTGAAATGGTCGATCGACCCCAAATGGGGTTCCGACCCACAGGTTGAGAACCACTGATCTAGATGCTTGCTATCTGCAATGAAATAAGAATGTTCTTAATGAGTAACACAGAGGGTAATGAGAAATCTTGACATATGTTATTCAGCCTAGATTTCAACTTGCAACTTTCATATTGTCATGGGTCCTGAACTAAATATGAAAATTACTGACATATATAATATTTCAAGTACTTTCCAACAATTCATGCCGATAGCAACTAGTAATGGGCTTAATGGATGCAGGATGCCATTACTGACACCTATGTGGAGTAAGCAGCAGATATTTTTTCTTTGCGCCCTGATAGACAAACATCTGTCGCTGCCTAGGACTGAACTCTCAACTTCTCAACTGTGAGATGTGCATCTTCACCTCTAGGCCATTGTGCCTGCTACTCATAGGCAAATACTGTCAAAGGCAGTGGCTACATTTTCCCCCATGCCAAAATTATCTTTATACAATAGCAGCACATTCCTTGTGGACCACACCCTAAAGAACAGTCAGCAAGAAGATCAGCAATCTAAAGTATGTATTTCTCATGGTGCCTACTCAAAATCCTGCTCAGAATGTAAGTCTGCAACATGTCTCAAGGGGGAAAAACTAAAATACGCCCCTGAAAGTTCCTAGATTCTTCCTGCAAATTTGCTTCAGTGTGATGAGAGATTAAAAAGAGCATATTTGGAATCATGCAAAAAGGAAGATTTGAAAGGTAATTCCTATCGTGCAACTTTAAATCCACTTGCATAATTTTGGATTTAATATTTTAGTTAAAGCAAGAAAGAGAGAATTGATGCTTTGAAAATTAATTATAGTTCTCTTTCACCTTTATTAAAAACTCAAGCAAGCACCCTTGCTTTGCATTTCTTTCCTATTCTCATTCATTTTATAGTCTTTAACAATCCCATATGATACAGATAATATAAAAGGTAGTATAAGAGTTAAGACTTTTGTGGCTAATTTAAACTTTTGTTTTGCTGGACCAAGTCTGACATCCATCTATTATTTCAACATGACTCACATCTTAAAAACAAACAAACCAAGAAACAGATATTTTTATTTAAAATATATATAATATATTTGGATTTTTGACAAAAGCCTAAACTGTATACTCAATTTGTATATTGGTATACCACAGTTGTTGCATTTATCCATCGGCATTCAGTAACATCTGGGAAAACATCTTAAAGTAAACAATGCTCAGTAGGCCATCTGGACCAAACTGCAGGCAAAAATTAAAACAGAAGCATATGGAAAAACAGATTTTAACTCCCCTTCAGCACTGCAGGATGACAAATGTCAGATCTAGATCTGTCCACGCTTCACTGTGCGATGCTTTGCAGCACCACCTGGCTCTCCTTGCACAGCCACCAAATATGGGCAGCCCTGCCACAGCGGACCATATCTGCAGGGCAAACTTAATAAAAGCATTTCATTTCATGGTTAAATGACAGCTTCACACAAGTAACAAGGTTCTGTCTACTGAATCTCCAATCTGAATCATCCAGGGGAAAAAATAAAATATAATGACCCCTGAAACTGCCTCCCTGTAAAACTCAAAAAGCAAACAAACAATATTACAAGACCTGAGCGCTCACATAATTATAAATGTAAGAAACCATAATTACACATCTTAAAAGTACATTATTTTAACAGCAACAAAGAGACTAACATTAATAAAATACTGTCTTTCCATATCTGGACCACAGTCGCTATATCAGTGAGATGGGCAGCGTAGAAATTTAATAAATAAAATAAAACTTTCAATATATTACCTCAAGCCTAATCCCAAACATAGTTTCCAGGGAAAAGGTGTGCCGATAGTGTGTTCTATTTCTTAATGAAATTAGTTCAGGTATATGGAAATCAACTAAGCATTTGGTAGTAAGTCCTACTGAAGTCTATGACTTGTACTAAATATGTGGTTTGTATAGTCATGGGTTATTGAATAAACCTCAGTTGGCTGGTTTCATATCTTCTGAGCCATAAATCATTGTTTATAAATCACAACAGTCAGATTCACAATATGTTGATCTAAAATCAAAAATATTTATGATTTAAAACAATGTAAAAGCCAAAAACACTTTTAAATAAGTGTTCATAAAATCATATGGTCCATTCACTTGCACTGAAAAAAGGGCAATTGTATGCTACTTCAAAATAAGTCTCACAGCATTAATTGGAGTTTCCTCAGTCTAAAATGAAATTGCACAGATTTACAATATTCATTTAACTTCTCAAATATCTTTTTTTATAGTCTTCTTTTATTGTGAGTTTAGTGTGTATTTAACCATTTATCCTTAAAGAGCCTGCACTAATTCCTTTTACTATCATACCACTAACAGCAATGTCTCTGATTATACTCTTATTTCTTTTTCATCTCATTGAAACAGACATTTAACTGGACACACAGATGGCACAAAAGTAAAAAAGCAATTGTTCACTATGTTTATTTAATTATTGTATACTTTCCATCTTTAAATATTAAAAAGTCAGTATTTTTTATCCTCTGAATATTTCAGTTGCAACTATACCAATCTTGTCTGTTATAAAAAATGTACAACTTGCAGCATTAGATTTGCATTGCTAAGATCTTTAAAAATAATAATGTGCAAATCCAATTAACAAAAGTAATAATGAACAGTATTAATAAATCAGTATTAACTTGAAATCATCATAAAACAATAAAAAGGAGGAGGAGGAGAGAAAAAAAGAACTGTAAGATTGAGTCCAGTGGTGGCACTGAATGAAATAATTCCCATCCAGGCAAGATTGTATGTTTTCTAGGACAAAAATGAAAACCACTGTAAATATCCTTATGTAATACAACTTCCTCTACATTTAAATAGTTACATTCTTGTTTGGATGCCAGTGTGAACCAACACTCTTTCCATGTTCAGCAATTAGGATGTTGGGGGTGCAAAAATGAACTAATGGCTGTTATAGGCAAACTCCAAATGGGTACACTTAAAATGGCTCTCAATGGGTTGGAGATCTGGGAAAGATTTCAATGGTAATAGCTACACTAATCTAACAAAACCATACAAATGTTAATTAACATGATGCTCTGTTTTTAGGAACACTTAAAGAACATAATCCCTGCACAGTTCACCACATATTGCCTCTAAATCAGATTTACCCTTGAATTTCTTGGACAGTACATGCAACTTCACTAGGAAGATAAGTTTATTGTGGGTTATAAAACCAGCTTGTACAATGGGAGTTTTCCTGAACTTCTCTTCTTATAGTCATTAATGTACCCACAAAACTGCTTCAGATAATTCCTCAGCACTATGGGGTAGATCTGTGGGATGAGTAGAAAGTATGAAAGAAAGAATCACCTGTAATGATTTGGCTGGAAGAAATTTGGATAAAATATCATGGAGCAATTAATCCTAAAAGTTAACAGTATGTTTTAACCTGGTGTACTTTAATCCCATTCTAAAACTATTGTAAAATCTTCTGGGGGCCTATTACACTTGAGGGTATTTCAAGTTTGAGAACCTTTACTGAAATTATTAATCTTTAATTTTAATCTCATCATAAGAAAAAAGTAACAGATGAGATGACATTGTCTTCTTTTTAACATTTAATTACCACAAAAAACACATCCCCTGCCAAATTTGTTCCATAATTCCTAACAAATTATAATAATTGCTGGAATGTAATGGTTTTACTTTTTTATTTTGCTTTTTAATTTTCTAGAATATTTTGTAAAATTTTGTGAAGTTTTGTAAAGTATTTTAATTTATAATTTTTAAAAATCAGGCAAAGCAATTATATAGTTCTTCAGAGCGTGATAAAAAACATTTTGCAAAATATTCCAAAATTTCAAAATGTTTTTCTTTTAATTTCTTTTAATTTACAGATTTAATTGGTATTCCTACAAAGATCTTAGTAGTTATGGGTATCAGAGATATAGTGCAACATCTTTTTTCCTTTTTTTTTTTTTAAAGAAAACAAACGTAGAGCCCGGCAAGGAGGCACTTATTGAATTAGAAATAAAATTAAATTAAATAATAAAATAAAATACAGCTGTGGTAGCAATCCATTGGTATTGAAAATTAGAATACAGGATTGTGTAAATCTCAGAGCAATTAGAAATTATTTTTGAATGGTAATTAACTTTTTTCCCCCTATTCCCATTAACTGAAAAATGCACTGGGGGCAGGAATGGAGGGGAGGGGAGATAGTTTGTTTCAAGGGATCAAACAAACCTTCATTTCTAATCTTCTTTCCCAGGCAACAGACAATCAAAACTGTAACAGCTCAGCATGGTTCCTGTGTACTACATGTGCACTAGGTTCATGTGAAACTCACAAGTGTGCCATCATGACAATATTGCACCTGCTTTCCTGGCAAATGCTGTATAATGGGCCAGCTCCCTTTTTTTTGCAAAAAACTAGCCTCTGCTGGGTGGTTACTCTTTACAAAACACTTGCTTTATTCTTCTACGCTGTGGCAAACCTGACTTATTGACCAAACAGATGACTTTCAGAAAAAAAAAGAAAGAAAGAAAGAAAAGGAAGAAGAGAAAAAAGAGACAATGCAGACTTTCTGGGCAGGATAAATCATAAGATCCGATGGGAAGTCCACATACTGCCAGCATTTGTGGGGGGGAGAACTCCACACTTGAGCTTATCTCAATGACTTAATTTAATTTCCTGGTCAGTCATGGAGTAATAATGTCATTTGCCCATTTTTGCAAGCAAGTTGAGTGTGAGTGGGGGGAAAAAGCAGAGATCTGGGTCCCATGCATGCTCTTGGCAACTGCAAATATTTTGCTTCTGTTTATTTCTCAAAATATATTTCTCAGAAAATCTGTGCTGCTTTTTCCATAATCCGGGTGTCTTTTCTTCAAGCTGATTAGTCTGAAGCTGGACAAGCAAGCTAAGCTCTGATTATTTAGTTTGTCTCAAATGCATATTGTTATAAAACAAGCATTGATTGTTTCTTCACTTATTTTAAGGAACTGCCTGTACATGGTGCCCTAAAATATCTTATTCAGTTAAAGGAAAACAGCTACTGGCAGTTTGCATGTTCCACTGGATATAAAAGAAAAGAACAAATCATTTGCAATTAAAAATTGCCATAAAAGTACTGTTTGAATTACTGGTCATGCTCAGTGCTCTTTCTGTTCTCTCTTTGGATTGTGCTCAATAATGCTATATTTAACTTCTTTATTATATGCAATAAAGAAGCTTCTTTAAAAAAAATCAATCTAACGAATCATTTCAACAGAAAAAAGAAAGGTTCCATTTAAATGTATATTTAACAAAAAAAAAGGCAAATAGTGAGACAATCAATTGCATTTTAGTATTATTTTAAAAAAGATCATCTGGGCACTTTTAAAACTGTCATTTTTTAAAAAGTATAAAAATTTCTTATAACATGCACAGATAGGGAAAATTCATTTTCTGCACTCACTCATGAGAGTAAACATCTCCAAGACAATACATAAAGTAGAATAAATAGTTATGTGTGGTATGTATGTATGAAATATATTTATATCCTGTCTTTTTGCCATTGTATATTTAAAGAGGCTTAAGACAAAGAAAAGAGGTATTCCTATTACAAAGCAATCATTTATACACTAATTTATTTCAGCATCATTATGTAATATGCATATAACTGATCAACAAACATGAAGCCTATTAAAGTCAATTCTGTTTGATTCAATGTGATTTACTTCAAGCAGACATGTAGAAAATTCCTTGGAAAAGCTACAATCTTATGGATATTCATTAAAAAGTAAAGTAGTTGGAATTTCTTTCTGATGAAACAAGTATATAAGATTGTGTTTGTTTGTGCTTGATAAGTTATCCAGTCTAGCAGGATTTTTTTTATCAGTATCTGGGTTTAAACAGTTTAAACACCCCACAAATCAGGTTCCATCTAGTCAACCCAAATAAAAAACCAGCATCCATTCATCTACCCTTAGGTATTTTTTACTGAATTCAATATTTTATGAAAAAATGTCTAACCAATTGCCAAATGGATTTTCTATTATATTAATATTGTCACTTATCCAACCCTAGAGTATTTTGTCAGAAGTACAATCCTTGATTCCTCAAGTATAGAGTACATGAAACCTTACATACAAAAATAACATATTAAGATAGATATTATTTCCCAGATAGTCTGGGGCTTCTCATTCCTGCATAACACTGCATGGCAGAATCAGTATTGATATATCTAAGTCTCTGCAAAATACATTATTACCTTTTATTTGGCATAACAGCTGCATTCTAGAAAACACTTTTTAATTCATTTTCTGCCATGGGTTAATATCATGTTCAGGAAATCATAACGTGGGATTTCTAAGCAATGTGCTACTGCAGTACTAGCAAATATCCCAAGTATAACATAAATCTGGAAAAATCTAGTTTTTTTCCCTCTGCCTTTTCCATCTTCCATCAAGATATCCCTTCCTCTCATTTACAAAGAGAAGTTCAACAAAAATACTCCTCTGATTTTGACTACCATATTCATTCATTCATTCATTCGATCATTCATTTATTCATTTATTGTGATGTCACCACTCTTCTAGTACAGTCCTCCAGTTGGCTGAGGAAGTGAGTTGAAACCAAACTTTAAGAAGTTGTCACTCTGGCTTAGTGGACAGATGACCTGGCCACAGACTCACCCAGAATTCTTGTCTATCTTTGCCCTATTCTAATGGTTGGGAATTCCAAATGCCCAATCCAGTTATTTCTCAAGTTTTCCACCTCAAAAGTAAGAAGGAGGGGAAGTATAAATCCCACCCAAATTCAATACATAAATACTAATCCCATCTTGGATAAAATCTGCCAATTAATTCCAGTGCAAACAAATATTAAGCGGTGTTTGTTATATTTAAAGCCTTACTCAGCTTAATTTGAAAGAATGTTATATGAACTTCCATGCTTACTGAATACATCCAAGGAGTTTGCCTACACTTGTCCCAAGTTTCTTTGGCAGCAATTCAGGATCAAATCCTTTCTGTTGCCTCTCTAGCTCTTTGGAATAAACATTTTATTAGGCAAGACCCTTACACCATATTTTTAGAACATTTAATTGCTGATTTCAAGTATAAATTTTAAATATTAATTCTACTTGTTTTACTTATTTTTAATCCTATTTTAATTGTATTTAATCTCTTATTTTAAAATTATTTTAGTCTATTTTAAACCAGTGAAATTTGTTTGCTAATCAGACAGAATATCAAGTTCAATAAACAAATGAAACAGAGAGTAGGAATATATATTCTTACTTACAGCATAAATAGGACAAAACATGAACTGAGGGTTGAATCACATAGAATATTTATATGGGATCTGATCATGATTTTCTTAAAGCCCCTAATTTCAAGTTGCTACTAAAACACTGAAGACTAGAACCTTTGTTTTAGAAGTTAACCACTGCATCATTAGCAAGAGGTGAATGGTCAAACTTTTTTTTTGAAAGAAGACCTTTGCTTATTAGCCAAAAGATAGTTCAGTCACTTATTTGAACTTTGTTTATCGTGCTATATTACATCACACAATGTTTTTGATTCTACTTCATCCTTCTGATGTAACTAACAAGATACATAACATCAAACTAACATAAAAAGTCTCAAGGTAACTTACTTGATTCATTTCTTGTAACATGCCTTTGGAGGAAGTCAACAATTTGTGTCAAAGCCTTTTTGTTACAATGTGTTGATAGCTCCTCATTACATTCATAACACCTGAAATAAAGCATTTAAATGCAATAACAATAACTCTCAAGTACATTCATATGACACTAGCCATATGCAGACATTCTAAAATCTAGAGTGCTCATGATGAGCACTGGATAGGTCACAATTCCCGTAATATAATTCAGATGTTGTTTTAGAGGAATCTGAAACGTAGAACTAAAGTTCCCATTTTGCTCACTTTCCTTAAAGATTAAAAAAAGCAGCAGTCTCATCTCAAATGCATTGCTTATGCCATTCACTGATAAGAATATACTGACTAGTTCAGAAGAAACCATATGTGACCAGAGAGACAATGGAAGGAATTCACTTCTTCCCCACTTCACTCTCTACTGCTACAACATGTAACTGGCTTTTGCATGCTGCAATGATCTCATAATATAGATCAGGAAAATAGCGATGGTCATGGGGGAGTACATCAAAAAAAGTATGTAATAATATAATAATAATAAATGGATTGACTGTTACTATTAAAGGTAATATAACAGATTTCAAAAACTACTTACAACTATTGAAATAACTAAATACATTTTAAAAAGTTATAAGACAACCCCATGACCTGTTGTGTACCTTGTTTCAAAAGATATTTCTTTATGTAAACAGAGAAATAGAATGACCAAGGTCAAAAAAAAAGGTAGTGGGAACAGAAACAACTTCCGATTTCCTGCCAGTCTGATCATGGCTGACTGCTCTCTGGCAGCCAATGGTATAATCCAGAGGTCCCCAATCTTTTGAGCACCAGGGACCGGTTCCATGGAGAGAGGTTTTTCTACGGACCGGAAGGGGTGTGGTTTCATGTACTGCCTGCATCCCACGGATGGGGCTTTGCTTGTTTGTGTGGACCGGTGCTGGTCCATGGACTGGGGGTTGGGAACCCCTGGTATAACCAGTCTACCCAGTCTCCAGAAGACCATGGCAGGATTGATCTACTAAACCTCTGGGCAGTGGTGCAGTAGCACTTTAACACTGAAGTGACCACAAATTTGCCAAAGTTCAATCCCATAGGAGTCAAGGGCCCCAGATTTTGGATGCATTCTATAAGTTAGCTGTTTGATGTTTTTTGGCTCAAAAAAGTATTGTCCTATGATGCACTGTTTCACCCAGTTAAAGGTTACAGGCATGAGTGTTTTAGTAGTATATAAATTAGTCTGACTTACTGAAAAAAACCATGAATAAGAAACAAGAATTTGGTCTAACCAACTCGAGAATGACTAAATAAAACAATATAAATTCTAGCACAGTTTCAAACAGAATTACCAAAGGGTGCCAATTTGTATCTTTAATTATTCATAACTAAAATTCTTGTAATAACAACTTGCATAAGTGAGGCATACACACACACAAACACACACTTAAGGCTACTTAACAACTAAAATAATGTTATTTCATTTCATGTACACGTTCATCTATATACACTTAAATGTACAACTGTGTATATTTACTTTTACATGTACAAACCTTTCTCTCTCAAAATGTGAATTAACTTACCATATGATCCATGTGCTAAGATTGATTACAATACAATGAGAATCCGCCTGTGCAGTCTGGAAATGCTTTAGAGAATGCTGATCTTCTGAATTTTGACCACAGCCCTAAAGATCATTGATAAAATCTTAAGATATAATTATATTCTATAATGAAAGCAGCAAGTATGTTTTACTCTACCGACTCTCTAAAACAGGTGTCTTCAAACTTGGCCCTTTTATGACTTGTGGACTTCAATTCCCAGAATTCCTCAGCCAGGCACGCTGGCTGAGGAATTCTGGGAGTTGAAGTCCACAAGTCATAAACGGGCCAAGTTTGAAAACCCCTGCTCTAAAAGAATGCAAGGAGTATAAATCCTTCCATTCCCCACCATCCAGTGTCAGAGCTAAAGAAGCTTTTTGGATGAGAAGCGAAACATCTTCAAAGAAAAAACAAGGAAGTCCAGTTGCCTTGTGAAAAAGCATCTTTGGATACTCTACATCAAGCTACAGACCCATCAGTTTATTATTATTATTATTATTATTATTATTATTATTATTATTATTATTATTAAGGACATTAACATACTTCAACAAGCATAGCTTGTCTGAATGTCCAAATTGTGCAAACCATTATATTGTCTCCTTCATACTCAGCCATTTCCACAACAAATAACCAGTATCATAGAGAAATAATTTTTCATGATAAAATGACTCTTCTCACCCACCCAAGAAATATAATAGCAGCTACACTTCCTTCTGGTTATGCTACAAAGCTGTAAGTATATTAGCATTTTCTCAAAGCAGTAAGATCCGAAAGGTCTATGAAAGAAGAAGCTACTGCATATTCCTAAATAAAAACTAAAACATTCAGCACCCATAATAGATAAAATTCCACAGGTTTACTCCCAGACTCCTGCCTTTTGATACTTCAGCAGAACTCCACAAAAGCAGTGAGATGTTCTATGACCTAGATAACAAACATTTATTTAATTATCAAATTTAAGAGACCGTGCATCTCTCTCAAAGAGTGATTCATATCAGATAAGGACTGCAGGCCAAAGGCCTATCTAATCTAGCATTCTGTATCATGCCACAGACAACCAGATACTTTTGTGGAGCTCAGAAGCATGAACTGAAGAATAATATCCCTGTTTCTGCTCCCTTACTATTGATATTTAAATATTTTGCCTTTGATTCTGGAGGAAATGCATGATTATCAGAATAATCTGTCAAGATTCTGTCTAGTCCCCTTTAAGACCCACATGAGTGAACCACAGTCACTATGAGGTATAATGATATATTTATTTTATGGACAATTATCATAAAATAAAGTCAACATAAAACAGAATTGATACTAAAAATTAAAATAATAAATACTTCATGAAAGTATCAACAATTAAAATCCTGATAAAAATGTGCCTATAAAGTATGTTAAAATTCCCACAAAGAACTCTGTTCTCTCACTGTACAACTGCCATATCTGGGGGTAGTGAATTCCATTGTTTAACAATGCATTGTATATTTTTAAAAATGTGTCTTTTTTACTGGTTCAGAAACTCCTTGTCATTAGGATCCATTCCATAGCTGATCTCAGATTCTAATAATGTGAAAGAATATATATATTTTTCCACAGAGTGTTTTAAAACCCCTGTTCTGTCTCTCTTTAACACACTTTTGTGAAGCTCATAATCCCCAAATGCTACATTGATTCCATAGGAATGATGTATAAGTTATTACTTTATAATTTTAATTACCTGAAAGCCACATCGGAGACAAAGCCATATATCAGAAGGCATTACTGGTTCACCATTGTATATTCTCCTTTCCTTTAAGCACTCTGAGCATATTGACCAAACATTTTGAGCCACTGCTCGCTTCACATGATGGACGTCAACTGCCTGGCCCACATGCTGGCATGTTAATCCTACATTGAACATTTTTGTAAAAAGAGTCAAATGATTAAGACGTATATGATTTCTGGAGGAAACATTTAATAAGAATATATTTTTATCATTACAACATAAAAAACCACATTGTTATGGTTTAAGGTTTAAGATCTTAAGATTTAAGATTCCTCACAGAATTCAACATCTATCCCACATAAAGCAACATCAGTAATAATTAATATAGTTTGAAGTGTAACTCTTGTATAGGCTAATACATTTTATGCTGCCTTTCTCTCAAAGTGTAATTTTTCTTGGGTTTTTAATTTTTTTTATAGTGTCCTCATTGTTATTCTGACACTTTTCTCTCTTTCTAGCTTTCCCCAAATACAGCTTTTTCACCTGTAATATCATCTGAGGAATCTTCATCCTGATGCTGATTTGCCTTTTTTTGTCTCTTATTTTTATCATGGATAACCTTTGATGGGTCTTTTACCCTCATCAGTTATTTGCTACAAAAAAGAGAGAGAGGAAGAACAGAGCAAAAATAAGTGAGATGTGCATTGGTAAAAGGCAAAAGCTTTGGTTACCATAAGCATACAAAGCAACATAAACTATAAACATGCAAAGCAACATAAAGAGCCCAATTTCAACACAAATACCAACCAGGATTATTTAGCAAAATCTTCTCTTTGACTTGCCATAGCAATTACAAATATTTCTTTTAAGCTACATCAATGAAATATAATAACATTGATTCCAACCAGAAATAGTTGTAATGAAATCAAAATATAATCATTCTAACCCAGGCTCAAGTACTTTTGAAAACATAATTCAGTGACTCTGACTTAATATCTATTATTTTGTATGTGTGCCTTGAAGTCAGTGTTAATTCCTAGTGACTGTCTTGGATAAGTCCCAGAAGTTTTCTTGGCAAGATTTCTCAAAAGTGATTTGCCATTGCTTAAGGTGGAGAGTTACTGGCCTAAGATCATCAAACTGGCTTTGTGAATAAGGCAGGCCTAGAAAAACATGGTCTCCCAGTATATTCTATAGCCCAATACCTTAACTATTACATCAAACTGAAGCCTTTTGGGTGATCTTGGACCAGCCACTTCTCAGTCCTAATCTCAGGAGCATATACTGAAGGCTTCACATTGTGGACCAGGCAAGCACAGTACAAATAAGTAGACCCTGTAACTAAGCAGGAGAGGGAGGAGGAGGAGGAGTAGTTGTAGGTTACATATACAAGAGGATCTGATTAAAACTTGGATGAGAAATCACTAAGAAATATTGGAGCTGTCAGCTTGTTTGCAAAGTCAAAGAAATAATCTCTAAGAAGGCAGCCAAAAACCACTTCTGTAGTATTGCCAAAAATATTGCAAAGGTTGTGTCTACAAAATCATCAGAAAACAATCTTGTCTTGAAAGAGACTTTAATACTTAAGCAATAAGGGCTTTTCCCCCTTATTAACTGATATACAGAAGTCTTACTTAATAGTGACTTAAACTCAATGTGGTAACCAATGTGCTTCCTATATAAATCTATGGTACACAAAAAATATGGTATCAAAGCCAATATCAAAATTATTCAGTATGCATCATAATGGAGTAAAAAGATGATCCTAGGATCCCTAACCATCTACATTGCTATACTGACTCTTAATTATTATATTAAAAATAATTATAATAAAACTGTCATCTGTAGTAACCAGTGCAATTTATAGTAATTGTAGCACAAGGGTTAGACTGCAGGAGATAAAATGCCTGGCAAGCAAAGTTGCTTCCTCCCTTGGCTAGGCATGAAATGTTCATAAAGTACTGTGTTTATGGAGCTGTATGCAGAAATGTTCCATATTTATGGCATTAGATCTAGCCAGAGCTAGATCAATGCTGATCCAATTACAGAGAGGACTGTTGCTATCATAACTAGCAAGTAGACAATGTCATCAATCAGCAGATCAGAAATTTCATCACAATGACAGCTCTGAAATCCTTTCAAGCATGCAAGCACTAAATGCTTCCTGGAGCAGTAAAAGAACCAGAACTGCAGACCAGTAATGACAGCAGCACTCCTTTAGTTTGTAACTGTCATGCAAAATTCTTCATAACCCATAACCTTGATAGTCTAAACTAGAGGCATGCTCCACTTACAAATGGCACCTTGGGGAAAGTTTTAAAAAGGTAGCCTCCTCCACCACTGAAACTATCTTGTAAAGTTCTACAGAGATTTGTCACTGATCCTCACTCAGATGCTGGATATGCAATTGACCTTTTCAAATTTATATACATGTTAAAAGATAGGAACAGTAGAAACAGCATTCAAATACCCAGAAGATGCTAAAGTCAGAAGAAAGAAATTCAGGACAAACAGGAACCAATCCCTGAACCCTCTTCTACAAAATTTCACTGCTAAATTCGTGACAAACCACTGAGAAATGAAGGCAAAATTTTCAACCACTTTCAACAAACAAAAATATTAACAAAGAATGCACGTTCTTTTTAGTCTTAACATATCAAAAATTAAAAATCACTCCAACACCACTCATTTAAGCGAATACTTTTATCTATCACTAGCTGTACCCGGCCACGCGTTGCTGTGGCTCAGTCTGGTTAAATGGAAAAGAAAGAAAAGAGAAAGCGGAATCGTAAAATCATAGCGTGTGTTGCTTTTACGTCCAACAGATGGCGCTGTTTTCATAAAAAGCATGTTTTTACCTGTCACAGGTGTGACATCTATATAATAGTAGGTATATAAAAACACGCACGTATTCGAATGCAACGTTGTGTCAAAATTTCAAAGCAATCGGTGAAGAACTTTCGGAGATTTAAGATTTTGAACAAATTATTATTATTATTTTTATTATTATTTTAATTTGTATACCGCCCTTCTCCCATAGGACATTTACATTTTTATTTATATAGATTAACCATGAAGAATTAGGATTCAATGGGCATGTTGTGGCAGGGACTGATTCAAGTGTCCTCTTCATATTTCACATCAGCAACTATAAGGAGCTGACACAGAGCAAACAAATAGCATTTAGATCTGTCTGCCCTCAGGTGTTGGATTCACTTCAGGTACCAAAGTAGTATGTGCATTCAGTCATCTATACAATGAATCCTATTTCCAAAGGATCCATGGTGGTTTATAATTCAGAAATGATGATGATGACCATGATGATGATCATGATGATGACCATGATGATGATCATGATGATGACCATGATGATGATCATGATCATGATGATTTGTCATGGTGCAGTGGTTAGAATGCAGTACTGCAGGCTGATTCTGCTGACTACCAATACTTCGATCCTCACCAGCTCAAGGTTGACTCAGCCTTCCATCCCCTTCTAAGGTCGGTAAAATGAGAACCCAGATTGTTGGGGGCAATAGGCTGACTCTGCAAACTTCTTAGAGAGGGATGTAAAGCACTGTGAAGCGGTATATAAGTCTAAATGTTATTGCGATTGCTATGATGAAACTATCTAGTATAGGTCCTATTCTAGAATAGTTTCTGAACCAATTAAGTCTCACCTGAGTGATACAGATTTATTTATTTTTTTAGCTTTGCTTGGGTTCCAGTATTCGCTGATTGCTTTTTTACCTTCAATTTCCAAGTTCCCTCAGGGTAGATTCCAAGATTGCTAAAGATTCTGAATAGGGTCACAGAACTAAACTAACACATCTGGCCAGGTTTGTCAAGGAACAATACCACACAATCCTCATAACTATGTTAACATGCATGTCTCCCATCTGTCAGCTGGCAGAAAAGTACGTCAGCCTAAATTGCATAGCTCTGGTACTATCCTTAAGATTTGATGCAGAACAGTTTCAGGGCAGAGCTTTATGGATTTCTCAGTTTTGTTTCCTCTTCAATCTTGTATCATATGCCAGCAGAATAAAAAAAAAAAGCAATCAATTATTCTCCATGAAGTCTAATAGGACACCCTTCGCGAACTCCAGAAGTATCCCTTAAGTGTGACTGGAAAAGATTAGTTTTCAAATTTCCCAAGTAAAACCACATCTACCACTCATCTCCACTGTCAATGAAAAATATGCCAGCTGGCAAACTGGTTGTTGGAATGTACAGGGTGGAATGGGAAAAAGCTTTCAAACATATTCACCCAATGCCCCTTTTGTACTTAACCGTGCAGCCAGATGCTTTTTATTTTGAGACACAAATATGGATCCAATTCACCCACATTAAAATCAATTTATCTAAATAAATGAATGCATAAATAAATCCATCCTTCCATCCTGTAAGTCAGGATTTAGTTCTCAAGCACATCAACAGACATTCCTCTTACTTAATTATCCCCCCCTTCTTAAGTCTGTCAGCAGACTTTATTTATGATTGATAGGTACATATGCACACACATGGTTTATAAAAGAGCACTGATCTTCTGGAAGATCCACAACAACAAAAATCCCATGAGTGTTCCTCTTTGAGATGGGTTTTGAGAATCCCTATCTATAGGGATGTAGGTGTACTGCAACATTTTGCATAAGTTCTGGCACTTTGGCATGGGTGCATGTCGTAATTACACGTACACCTACTTCCCTATATGTGTGGAGTCTACATTCGATAAATCTCAGTTGGATCATGTTAATGAGATGCCATCATTATAGTGAAACCACCTAGTTCAGAATTAGAACAAACATTAACAGATTCACTACCAGTTAATTAATATAATCACAACTATATTCAAGTACAGAATTAACAAGGGCAAAACCTTGTATGTTGACTATCACTGTCAGAAGAGCCACAGTGTCTAGAAAGAATCAGTTCAGATATGTATTGGTACAGCTTGACAGGGAATGCAGTGTGCTTGACAAGAAAGTAGGATGTCAACATAGTGAACATTCTGCTTCCCAGCGAGTCAGTGATTGCCAAGAGTATAATACTGTATCAGAGTTTGGGGGATTTTTCTCTATACAACAAGCTGTCCTACTTTGTTCTTTGTGACACACATCACTCTCAACTCTCAATGATGATATATTGCTCTACTTTGGACATTACCAGCTAACCCCAAGAGGCAGAGGGTATGCTGCTACAGAACTTAAGGGGAAACATAACTACAGAATACCAGCTTTAAATTAGTTCCTAAAGAAATATGACAAAATGTTTACAAGTCAATCACATAATAAAAAAATGTCTGGAGTCTATAACACACAAGCTATTGTGTTGCAATCTTGCCTCTATTTTGCCACCAGAGAGATCTTTAAAAGATTTCAGTATCTGGCATCCAGATTTTGAAGCATTTCATTCAATAACTGCAGATCAGTCACACCGTACCTAATTAACTTGTAATGAAGTGTCATTTTACTTCAAGGGAAGTAAGTGGGTGCCACATTGTAGTATATCAGTTTATCTCTGCAATATCCAATACGTTCCCCATGGACAATAGAGAGCTCTTTTGCAGTTTATCAGGCTTTCTGCTCCTCCCCCTCTTATTTTTTAACTTTGGAAGAATTGAAAAAAATATGCTATAAAGTGATGCACCAGCCTAGAGCATAAGAAATGCAAGAGAATGAGGCATGTATTTTGCCTATGTTATATACATGTTTCTTTGCTTCTTAGTCCCATGTATAATATCTTACTGGTTTGGTGTGGAATGTTCTGTAAGTATTTTTGTTACTTTTTTTATTCCAAATAGAAACTGGTTTTATAGTGATGTGCTTGAATTTTTTTGGGTGGTGGTGATAGTTGAGTGTAAATCATGTTTTATATGAAATGACAGGACAGTTTTATCACACAGAAATTATCTCAAACTAATGTTTAGCTAAATACACCACACTTTAATGGAACACTTTTTAATGGAAAACACAAAGCCATCCATGGAACAAACCTCTCATTTAATAATTAACTACAAGAATTACAGCTGTAATGCTGGATAGACAGCTACTCTTAAAACCAATGACTCAAAAAAAAAAGGAAAATACTAACAAACACATTCTGGAGTTATTCGTACTGATAGGTTTTAAGATCCTTTTTAAATACATCCTCTTTAACTTTTTATCAGTTGGCAGCCTATCAAATAAATACAGATAGTCCTCAACTTATGACCACAACTGAGACTGGGATTTCTGTGGCTGACCAAGGCAGGTATTAAGTGAATCAGACCCAATTTTGTGACCTTTTTTTTTCTTGCCATGGTTTAGTAGTGAATCACTGCAGTTGTTAAGTGAATCATGTGGTCATTAAGCCAGTCTGGCTTCCTCTGTTGACTTTGCTTGTCAGAAATCGGCTGGGAAGGTTGCAAATATGCCTGTTGAACAAGCCCCTGAATTTTGATCCCATGACAATGGGGAAGTTGTGACAGTCGTGTGAGGCACATTTGTAAGTCACTTTTTTCAGTGACACCGTAACTTCGAATGGCCACTAAATGGTTGTAAGTTGAGGAGCACCTGTAAGAGCTCTATAATTTTCACTGCATAATTTCACCTATAATATAGCAGCAGTAGGGCCACATCTTCAGGCAAGTCAGCTTACTAAATCTGTAATACTTCTCTAAATCAAAGATATTCTGACTGGTGAATAACCCTTTTTCTGGAACGCTATTTCTCCACTAACTTGCAGCAGCCATCAGTGTATCAAAATATATATTGTGGGGCGTCAGGTGGGTTTATGAAAGAGAATATTTTGAAGACATTGATTAGCTGATAAAACAGCCAATGGCACAGCATGCATTTCCTTCCCAAAGACTACGATACAGATCTCTCCCAGCAGATTGTTCATATACCGGTAATCATATTTCCCTAAAGAAAGGGAGAAATGGAATAAATTTGGCGCACTTTGGCTCTCTCTCAAATTTCCTAAGAAAACCCTTTTTCTGCTGAACATCGGGGACCAACAAAACTGTTTAATATAGTGGTTGGAATAAGCTACAGTCAGCAATAACAGTTGTGGGGGGGGGGGACATTAGATTGCCAAGGTCTTCATCATTTTAGCCATTGTCTAGCCCAGTGTTTCTCAACCTTGACAATTTTAAGGCATGTGGACTTCAACTCCCAGAATTCCACAGCCAGCAATGCTGGCTGTGGAATTCTGGGAGTTGAAGTCCACATGCCTTAAAATTGTCAAGGTTGAGAAACACTGCGAAGTAGCCACTGCAGGATGAGAACCTCTTCTGCATGTTTCCAACCATATTCCATAAGATTGGAATAAGGTACAGCCAGCACACAGTATAGTTGTCAGGGGAAACATTAGATTGCCAGGGTCTTATGGTGCCTAAGTAAATTGTGTTGTGGCCTCCTGGTTTCCACATTCCACATTCTTAGAGGCCACACCACAATGCAAACTGCACATAACTGCATAGGAAGAACAATTTTATGACACCAGTGAGACACTTTAAAAAAAACAAAACACAGAAAACATCGCAGCGCCCACCCCCCACCCCCACCCCCCCGAGGCTGCTTCTCTCCCAGAAACCCTTATAAACCAGGCCAGGGGTAGGCAACCTTGGCTCTTTTCTGACTCGTGGACTTCAACTCCCAGAATTCCTGAGCCAGCCAAGCTGGCTCAGGAATTCTGGGAGTTGAAGTCCACGAGTCATAAAAGAGCCAAGGTTGCCTATCCCTGAACCAGGCCTTCCACACAATTCTCACAAGCACTTACAAAACCTAAACGGGGGGGGGGGGGGGGGGGG
>NW_015387306.1:95402-156078 GCF_001527695.2 Protobothrops mucrosquamatus | reverse complement strand
TCTCGGGGGCGACTCTGTCATTCCGCAGCCCCATCTCCGCCCCCAGGTTTGAAGGCGGCGGAGTGGAAGACCCCGGGCGACGTGCTACTACTACTACTTGAGGTCAGAAAAGGCTGCTCGGAAGGCCCGCCAGAAGCCAATCTTCCCCCTTCCGGAAAACTCGAGCGAGCGCGACCTGCTTTCCGAGTCCCCTGCCCGCCGCTGCGGACCCCACCGGCGGCCGAGATTGCGGGGGATTCCCCGGCTCAGCCGACCCCGCCGCCTCTTATTCTTTTTTCCTAACTCACCGCGCTGAGCTTCTGCTTCGCCCAGAGAGGCAGCCGGCTAAAGCTACAACCGAAAGAGGAGGAGCAGGAAGCGGACCTTCTGCCAGCAGGATGCCTTCCCTTGCCGCCCGGCAGGGTGATGTCCCGTCCCCGTTTCGCACAGCCAGAGCTGCGGTCCGGCTGGGGCTCGCTGCTTGGCTGAAGGGTGCTCAGCAGCTACTAGGCGCGTTAGGGTCGGGGTGTGTGTGTGTGGTGTCGCTATTTGCCGTTCAATTCCCAAGGATTGGGGCTTCCGAGCGAGGCCGAGCAGAAATTCGATCTCCGGGCGCAATGCGTCGCCCCAACTTTCATGCCCAAGTGGGTTTCCAAAGGAGAAGGTCCCTTTAATCTGTGTTAGGCATCCCAGCCACCTCCACGTTTTGCAGATGGGAAAAAAAACTGCTTTTTTTAATGCAGAAGTGTGGTTTTCTTCCACAGCTTTCCACACCGCCTGCTGTGGCCCTGCACACGCACGCACGCACGCACACACCCTTACCTGGCAGCTCCCAAGAGAAATGTAAAAAAGCTGATCTGCAGGTCAGGCTGCCTATCTGGCTTAGGGAGGGCAAGCTCCCCCATAGAGCAGACATTGCGGTTCACAGGTGAAATTGGAGGGGGAAACCAACTACTCTTTTTGTCTCCCCTTCTTTTTTCTCTCCATTCGGCTCGTAAAGGGGGAAAGAAGCCTTTGATATCTGCCAAAATCCCCTTTCAAGTGGAACAAAACTGTAGACTGTAGGAATGCATTGAACAGAGAATGGCTGTCTGTAAGAATTTAAGAGCTATCCTAGGTTAAATTGCATGCCTATCTAGATTATCGTGCCATTTGAAACAGTGGCCAATTGGATGCTCCTAAAAGTCCAGAGTTCATCATTTGTAATTGGCATTCAGGTCCTGCCTCTGACCCTGGAAGAACCATTATCATGACTAGGTGCCATTTATACTCATATCTTAAATGAATATAGTGGTGGCGAACCTATGGCACGGGTGCCAGAGGCGGCACTCAGAGCCCTCTCTGTGGGCACGCGCGCCATCGCCCCAATCCTAGGCTTTCAGCTGGGTTTTATAAAACCTTTTCGCTTTAGGCCTCCGTTGCTGTGTGCAAAAAAAAAAAAAAAGGTTCAATCAATCAGTCAATTTCAACTTCTCGCGGGAAAAAAAAAGTTCTTGCAAAGTTGGAATTGATTGAACTTTTTAGTCCCATCCAGTCTGCCATTACCACTGCAGCCACGCCCAGCCAATGGGCCACGCCCACCCGGCACTCGATGATGCATAAGTAGATTTTGGGTTGCAGTTTGGGCACTCGGTCTCTAAAAGGTTCGCCATCACTGGAATATACTATCATTTTGAAACTGCTATACAAAAGGATGTCATATAGCCAAGCTGACAGCCAGCAACTAGAGAACCAGTTTGTATGCCAGCTTAAATTTATTATACTTTCCATTTAGAAATATGGTTGAGCTTTGCTTTATTTAAAAAATGAAATCAGTGTTACGTTTATTTTAAATGCACTTCTTGGGATGAAAAAAAGCCACTTCTGAAATAGGGTCAGTTTATATGAAAAAGAGAAAATGCTTGACACCAATCCTTAAATATCAATCTGAAGGTAATGTATGCTGTATATTGTACAGATTGAAGTGTTAACTTCAAGTGTGGTCCGCCCTCTTCTAAGGAAGCCATCGCTGAATTCTACCCTGTTGGATAATTTTCAACCTGTCTTCAATCTTCCCTTTTTGGGGAAGGTGGTTGAGAAGGTGGTTGCATGGCAGCTCCAGAGGTTTCTGGATGAAACAGAATATCTAGACCCCTTCCAGTCAGGATTCAGACCTGGATATGGGACAGAAACGGCATTGGTCACACTTTTTGATAATCTCTAGCAGGACCGGATTGGGGGTAGTGCCTCCATCCTTGTTCTACTTGACCGCTCGGTGGCTTTTGATACCATTGATACCATCCTTCTGGAATGGCTTTGGGGGTTGGGAGTGGGGAGCTCTATGCTATCCTGATTCACTTCCTTCCTCTATGGCCACTCTCATTTGGTGTTAATAGGAAGTGAGAGATCCAGCCCTCACCCACTGCTTTGCAGGGTCCTGCAGGAGTTGGTGCTCTCTCTGCTCCTATTCGACACCTACATGAAGCCATTGAGTGAGATCATCCATCACCATGGACTGAGATATCATTGATATGCTGATGATACCCAACTGTATATCTCAATCCATGGTGGGTTAAGCGATGCCATGCCATAACCTCCCTCTCGTAGTGCCTGGAGGCTGTTAGGGGCTGGATGGGGGGCAACAGGTTGAAACTGAACTTTTGCAAGACCAAATGGCTCTGAGTTAGGGGTTCTTTGGCCCATGGAGAATTGCCACCTTTGGTCTTGGATGGGGTGGCACTGCCCCAAACAGACCCTGTGCTTAATCTGGGGATTCTCCTGGACTCACGACTCCTGCTCAAAGAGCAGGTGGCAATCACAGCCAGGAGGGCCTTTGCACAACTGTGGGTTGTGCGGCAGTTACACCCTTTCCTGGACCAACACTCGTGCCCTAGTCACCTCCCGTCTTGACTATTGCAACGTGCTGTACATGGGGCTGCCCCTGAAAAACACCCAGAAGGTCCAGTTGGTGCAAAATGCAGCAGCCCACATGGTTTTGCGTAGACCTTGGTGTGCATATGTATCACCTCTCCTGCAGGAGCTGCATTAGGTGCCGATTTGCTTCTGGGTGCAATTCAAGGAGCTGTCACCTTTAAAGCCCTTCATAGCTTGGGACCAGGTTACGTTTGAAACAGTAATATGTCTTGCATATAAACATCTAAAATCAATATATACCACCCAGATAGCTGTTAAAAAACTTTCATAGTATTATGAATATCCATCCATCCATCTACCCAGGGAGGGACGGAACGTGGGTACAATGCTGTTTAGAAAATGATAGTCAAAATCCCTTGGTAAAGAACCTGCAGAGCAACATGAATTAATTCCCACTTTATTATGAAAATGTATCTTTCCGCTAGAGCAATGCAGTTTGAAAGATTTCTGTAGAAGAAACCTTGTTAATGCTATTGCACCAAAGGTCAGCCTGGAATCTCAGTGGTAGTAATATATATATGGGCGGCCCAAATATTGAAATATTCTTTAAACCAGTCAAGAGGAACTAACAGAATCTTAACCTACTAATATATTTATAAAGCTTAATGAAATTTGAAATCTTTGACTAGTTAAGGTTTGTTAAACAGTTTTATGAATACAAATTGTATACATGTAGGTTATATTTTCCCTAGCTACAGCAGGAGTAGTCATTCTCTAGTACCCAAACCTTGCCGTAAAAGCTTATGATCACAGTCCAGTTTATAAAAGAAAACTATACATAATACTATAATACCAATGATAATACTATTGATACGTTTGGAGCTTTATTTAGGTCAGCTAGTATTTATTCTCCATAGAAAATAGGCCAATTTACATGGGATGCTTTCTTATATATACTTAGCAAAAAACAAACGATCTTTACTAATTCCTGGGGGGGGGGAGGGTTGCATCATAAGATGTCTGGAATCACACAAATCCAAACAAGCCACATTATGGCCTCTTGTGAAGTCAGCTGTTAGTTCCTGTATTGGATTTTCTTCCAAGTCCATATTTATTTTCCGGTTAAAGTAACTTAATCAGACTTTGGCAGAGATCTAGAGTATTTTGTGTCCTTTTTGCCCTTTCCTGGTCACCCGAATTGTTGCAACCCTGATTTGGTAGCTGTCATATACCAACTAAACTACAGTTTAACAAACCATGCTCCAAATCACATTTGGTTTAGTTTCTTGTTTATGAAACTGTCCAGAGAATCTTCAACCTTCTGAAATACGATTACTCTTATTCGTCCTGCAACAATCACTGGCTTCTTGGATGAGCAATCGGGCTCCAGTCAGAGGAATAATTTAGCCCTGAAAGTAAAAGAACAGTACTCCTGATTTTTCAACTGGTATTTCTTGTTCCAGCTGAGAGGCACCTTCCTAGGAAAGCGCAACCAAGGAGACAGGCGAATCGCCTGGCCTACTATATTCCGGAAGCCCAGCCGAACTGGGCGGTGGCCTTCAAACGAGGCGGATAGTTCTGCAGCAGTAGGAAGCATGCAAGGATGTTGCAGACAGCTGGTTCAATTAACGTTTGGTTTAATTACGCAGCCGGCTGCAAGAAGGCTAAGCGGCTACGGTGGACGAAAGATAAGCCAGCTGACATGGAGCCACCGTGAGAGAGTCCTGCATAGATTTGAATCGGAGGCTGGCATTGGTCCCCTTTGCCCTTCAGGCTGTAAGTGCTACGGCGGTAATGGGAGAATCGGAGCGTAGGAGGGCGTTCTCGTTTCTGATTGCTAACTTCAGTGCTAAGTGGTGGGCAAATGCTTTAACTTGGTTGTTCCCGAAAAAATACTGAGCTTTGAAAGAATTCGATTGCTTTAGTAGCAACGTCATCAGTGGAAAGCGGACGGAACGAGGATTTAGAGCAGTGTTTCTCAACCTTGACAATTTTAAGGCATGTGGACTTCAACTCCCAGAATTCCACAGCCAGCAATGCTGGCTGTGGAATTCTGGGAGTTGAAGTCCACATGCCTTAAAATTGTCAAGGTTGAGAAACACTGATTTAGAGTCTACCAGGGGTAGTCAACCTTGGCTCTTTTATGACTCGTGGACTTCAACTCCCAGAATTCCTGAGCTAGCTGTGATGTGCTGGCTCAGGAATTCTGGGAGTTGAAGTCCACGAGTCATAAAAGAGCCAAGGTTGACTACCCCGGTAGACTGAGGCCCCTTGTAGCTTCCATTGGAATCGGTTCAGATTTAAGTTTACATTAGTGGGTTTGGCAGTTTCTCTGCTGTTTTTCAGCCTGACTTCCTCATTTGTAAAAAAAATCTTCCTGGTATTTTTTTTCTGACTAGCAGGCCTATGGTAAAAGATACGGTACTTTCAGTGTTACATCAACACTGTAGTGATACACCGAAACAAGTACAACTATAAACTAGTTTTCACATGCTAAGCCATGGATTGTTGCATAAGACACAGGTGAATGCATTTAGCTCTTCAAATGGTATAAGAGAAAGCAGTCATAAAAGTTGGTATTCCTCATTTTATAAAAATGTACCAAAGACTTTCCCAAGAGAATTGGAATGATTTCCTGTAGTTTCTGACTCCACTACATTCGCATAGTATGCTAAAACAAAAACCATGGTTTACAATTCAAAAAGATTAAGCTAAAATCAAACCACGTTGATTAAAATAGTGTATGAACCGGACTATCGTATTCAACCATCATGTGGCTTAATACATCAGTTTCATGGGTTAAGCCAACACAACTTTTGTGTTGTAAAATGCAGCCTAAGCTGCCTTTTTTGAGCAGAGGAAAGAAATATATGAAATTCACATGATCTGGAAAACTGCTATAGTGTAAATACACAGAGAGCAAATCTGGACTCTGCTTGTCCATTTAAATACTTGGTCAATGCATTGATTCCCTAGCTGGTGTTGTTGCCCAGAAGCACTTAGAAGGAAATTAGTGCTTTGATGATCATGCCAGAATCTGTACTACTATTGTTGTTAACTTTTTTTTATTTTTTTACACAGATCCAAAAAACGAGAGACAACTCGTTCGCCACTTTTGCACAACTGAGGATCATAGTGTCGTCTCCTACCAACAACTCAGAGATTTGTTGGAATCAAAGGCCATCCGACTTATTGATGTTAGAGAAAAATGGGAAATTGCAGAGCATGGAAAAATTCCTGGATCAATCAGTATTCCATGTGAGTTGCTGCTGGGTGATTTAGAGCAAGGAAAAAACAGGAATCCAATTTACTGTAGTGTATACTAAGGGGAGGAAAACATGGAATTATCTTACGTGTGGTATTTTCTGTACTAGGATTTGTGAAGGCCAATCCTTATGATAGTCATCTAGAAAAATCAGAGGTACAAGCAACAAAATAAGCATCACTACACAGGCCGTCACTTGTGTACTTGTGTCCAGCATTGGGATACAAATAGAAAAGAGTAAGATTTGCATTGTGATGTCACTTTGCGTGTCTTTTGTTGCCATTGTGGCACACGGCATGCCATATGTAGTGGGTCGCTTTATGGCTTAACATGAAATGGTACTTCAGCCAATGGGGCATCACAAAAAAGAGCAATTAAATCAATTGAGATGGTTTATTTTTTTTACAGTGGGAGAAGTGATGGAAGCTTTACAGATGGACTCAGTATATTTTAAAGAGAAATACAATCAAGATATGCCTTATAAATCGGATCATGTAGTGTTTTCCTGTCTTGCTGGGGTGAGAAGCAAACAGGCTCTGGCTGTTGCGAAATCATTGGGTTTCAGCAGGTAAGTGTAAAACATTCAGGAAAGATATGTTTAAGGCAGTGTAGTGTTATTGTAAATGGAGTTAATTCTAGTTTGATTTTACAATATTATGGACTTAAAAGAGAAATACAAATCGAGGGAAAGTGTATTTTTTAACATTTTGCTCTCAAAATGCAATGAATAGATTGATCCAATAGTGTCTGGTGGTTTCTGAATAACACATCTGGATGTACTAAATCAGTGTTTCTCAACCTTGACAATTTTAAGGCATGTGGCTGTGGAATTCTGGGAGTTGAAGTCCACATGCCTTAAAATTGTCAAGGTTGAGAAACACTGTACTAAATGAACTAAGAGCTCAAATCTGCCCCAACAAAAACTAACTTGCATTTACACTATTTCATTGTAATAGAAATTGTCTTGTAGCCTTCCCAAAACATGTTTGTAGAAGAAAAATGGGTGCCATCATGTAGTTAATTCAGGACAAAGATAATTCAGTGTTTAAAACTTTGTGACGACTCACATTTGCATCACTATTTTATTTTCTAATATAGGCATCGCCTTTCCCAGTTGGGTTTAATATATTTTAAGGAATATCCATTTTTAAACAGAAATACACTGCTTCTAGATGATTCTTACCCTACAATTTAAAGATGGTGTCATTATTCAACCTTTTACTTAGCTGATTAGAAAAAGATTAGAAAAACTTGAAAGTACTGTGAGAAAATATTGTTTGTAACCCTGTGATATTCAGTGTTTGGATTCAAGTATTCCAAGCCAGAGTCTGTTTAAAAATTCTAATATACTTACCGTAACCAAAATCAAATAGAATGGTCAAGTACTAAGCATGTCTCATTTAAAAACAACTAAAGAAACATTTTATTCTACATTCTTATATTTGCCATTACTCAAAATTACTTATTATCTGATTGATATCCAAAAGTATTTAACTACTGTGATTCAAACTTTAAATTGTTTACTCTTTGAGGAAGATACTATGTATGTTTTTATTGCATCCTTTATTTGATATAAAATTACTACGCCAGAGTATTTCTCCTGCATCTCTGATCAGCCTACTCTTAAGAGGATAATGTTCCTGAAAGCGGTTTGTGCAATAAGAAATGTTACAGAAACTGTCTTATATGCTTTCAGAGTTCAGCATTACCCTGGTGGCTTCAATGAATGGCTGGAGTATGAATGTTCAAAGAAGAAATGATATCTGGAATGCACAATTTGTATGTATTCTGAAAACGCAGATGTCTATAGCTAATTCTATTTAATAAAAGGGCAGCAAGGTATAAAAGGCATTTAAGATATTGGTTATTTTGCCAACAAAGAAAAAAAAGCTGAGATATGCTTCAAATGTTCAGTCTGGTTAACAGGGAAATTTTTCTATTTAAATTTTAAAAATCAATTGAAACAGATTCAGGAAACTTACAACTGATCATTGCAATATATTTCGTAATAAATGATATTAAGTAAAATAAATTGGAATTAAGTTAGCTAATCAAATTTTTATAGCTGCCCATCTCATGAGAAATTATGTGTATCTCTGGCCAGGAAACAAAAATGTACTATACAAATGTTAAACGCAAAACTAGGGGAAATGGCACTAAAATGTTTAGCCAGGGACCTATATTTTTTTTTCAACTTCATAATTCAGGAATTAAGCCTCAGTCCTGCTTATTGTTCTTGACCTTGAAGTATCTCTAGATATTAAATATTTGCAGAAATAATATTGAGAAAACACTTTTGTACACGCAGAGGAAACCGATTAGAGCACATATGTGTTGTATCTGTGATAAGTTTTTATATGCAGTATTTAGATTAGGGACACAATCTCTTTCTACGTAAACTACTTCTATAAAATTGCTGAGAGATTACATGAAAACACTGAATTTCCAATACAGTGCTATGTGCTGAATGGTATAAGAACCATTATGTCCCACTTTAAGATAATGAAACTAATAAAATTTTGTTTATTCATTTGAATATAGAAAATAACTTTCCAACCTTTGGTGTGTGTTTCTTTTCTCATACCCACAGAGCAAAAAGGGAAACACATTACTTGCAACTGTGATAAGGCACTCCAGACAAAACTTTTTAAAAATGTATACTATGCCCCTATGATCTGATGCAGTATTTGTAAGAATTATTGCTTATGGTTCTGAAATAAAATAAGTCAATGTTGTTAAATTCCATTGTTTTATTCCTATGCAGCTAGTCCATATTACAAATAACGTTGAAATCCCCAAGTTAGCAAAGTAATTTCCAAAATACAACAGATGTGGTGCCTCAACCAATTCTGTTAGCAAATGTGTGGGACAACATGACCAGCATCAACAAAATCAGCAAAACTAAAAAGGGAACATGAAAAGGCTAAAATTAAAAAAAAATCCTCACAATTGTTTTTGTAAGTCAGTATCCAAACACTCTGTAAAAAAATAACTTCCAACGCTTAAGTGCAGAGAGCCCAAGCGTTTGCATACAAAAACACTTTGGTTACCCTTAATTCAGTGACATCTCAAGTAGAGGCAGGCACTGCTGCTTTTAGATCAAGTTTTAGAACAAGCACCATTTGACGATACTCTTTCAACCAATGTTGCTTTGTATCATGGCAGAATAATGCTCCCTTGGGTGAAAGGCATCTTAAAGCAGCCTTTCCCAACTGGCACCTTCACTATGTGCTGTACTTTGATCTCCCTAATCCTCCATTAACATGGCCATGTTGGTTGGTCTGAAGGAAACAGTAATCTAATACAGCTAGAAGGCATCATGTTGGGGAGAGCTACTTTAGACTGAAAGACAGGCTACTTTTAACTCATTTTAGGGTCCCAAACAAATAGTCCATGAAGATTTCAGGGCTCTAGACTAAATCCCTTTTTAAGTAGGGAAGTCTTGAGTAAAGAACACAGCATATGGCCCTTGAGTTTAAAAAAGGGAACATCCTGTCTTTGAATGATTCTTGTGTTAATTTGTACAGTAATTTATATTTTATTATGGAATCATAGTCTCAACTGCTTCTGCTTTCTCAAGAGACAAGTCATTCCTAGTAACAAGGAAAGCAGAAGACAAACTTCTAGCACACAACATATCCACCATTACAACCTCAAATAGGTTAGATTCTTTACTTGATTGGATTGCAAAATACGTCAGCACATTCTTTCCTAAAGCACATTCTTTCCTAAAACAGCCACAATTTTCATTATATATATTGCACTTTGGGAATATCCTGGATTTCCTCTAGCAAACTACCGGTATTGTAGAGTATCTCCTTAAACTTCAGATGAGGAATGCAACGTTTTATACTTTTTAAGGAATTTTTTTTCTCTTTTCTCTAAGGCATTTACTATAGCAGTGCATTCTTGAAACATCCATTGGCAAGTATATACCTAGAAAATTAGGATCTCAAATCCAACTTCTCATCTCTTGTATTCCGTAGTTAAAAAAAGTATAGTTGCAAGAAAGATCCATTCACAGTTATCCATCTTTGTGTCAACCCAGTTTGTTTAACTCACCACTATTTCTTTCAAATAACAAAATTTACTATAGTCTGTCCATACTGAATTACATCATTATTTATATCCAAAGTTTTTGATTGTTCTTGTATCACAATTCAAATGGGGGTGTGTTTAAGGAAAAGCTTTTGTACACTTGATAGAAACATTGTGTTCTATCTGAAAAGACAATGAAACCTTCTGTCCATGTCTTCCACATATGAAAAGATCCCAATGTGCCTTAATCCAAAGTGGTCCACAGTTCATTTCTTTGGAATGTCTTAAGACTGACTGTAGCTAGAATTCTGACTTCCATTTGGACCCTGGTCACTTTCACTGTTTGAAACAAAGCAGGAAATTATTACATTACATATTTATTATTAAAATGACTATAAACACATTTGATTTTAAGATTAAGATAAGCTTTATTGTCGTTTTTTACTGTGGGCACACTCGCTCACATTAAAATGAAAATCTCTTGCCAGCTCTCAAAAGAAAGTCTATATCTACCCATACACTTTATTAATATTATATATATCGATCACTGTCCATTTTGAATACATAGCGGAAAGAGGAAACTTGAGAGTTCACAGGGTTGATGCTGTATGGAATGAAACTCTGACTGAATCTGTATATTCTGCTTTGGATACCACAAAGCCTCCTCCCAGAAGGTAACAAGGAAAACAGGTCATGAAGAGGATATGTAGCGTCCTTTGATGGTTAATATGCAGAATAGATACAATAAGTCAACACAGTCCATTTATTGTTATCTATACTCCCCTCTGCGGAAAAATGCAAAACCAAATGACATTGGAAAATTATAATTTATACCAAATTTCAATGGAACAACCATAAGAACTATGAGGCCTGTAAAAATGCAGCTGCCTCCTTCTTTACCTGAGTCAACCCAAAGAACTCAAGCATAAAATGGGGAGAAGTCAAACTACATGTGACTCTCAAAATCTACCAACAACTGTCTATGGAGGTTGAATAGTGAAGGATTACTTCACTAGGAGCATCCAAGTCTAAAATTATTTTCTCTACAAATGGATTGTTCTTAAAATGTTTTACAATTGATCATCTATTCAAATGAACATCTTTTGAAAACTTACCTATTTGGAGGTGGTTTTGGTTTAGGCATCTTGCTTAGAATTGTAGCCATTTCTTTCCTTTCATCAAAGTTTTTCCATTGTTCATACAGTTTCAAAATGACCCTGATTATTTCTAAGATCTAAAAGAAAATAGATGAAAAATAGTTTTGTGCAGATCTATGGTGACTGCAATAAGTATATACTTCATATAAGAAAGATTTGAAGGTATTCTGGGATCATGGAGTTTATCCTGAAAACATTTTGCAGGCCACCTATATAAAAGACACCTGTCCACAGAAGCAATCAATCAAATCAGATTCCAAACTCTCCATCATGGCCAAGACCAAAGAGCTGTCCAAGGATAACAGGGACAAGATTGTAGACCTACACAAGGCTGGAATGGGCTACAAGACTATCGCCAAGCAGCTTGGTGAGAAGGTGACAACAGTTGGTGCGATTATTCGCAAATGGAAGAAACACAAAATAACTGTCAATCTCCCTCGGTCTGAGTCTCCATGCAAGATCTCACCTGGTAGAGTTTCAATGATCATGAGAATGGTGAGGACTCAGCCAAGAACTACACGGGAGGATCTTATCAATGATCTCAAGGCAGCTGGGACCATAGTCACCAAAAAAACAATTGGTAACACGCTATGCTGTGAAGGACTGAAATCCTGCAGCGCCCGCAAGGTCCCTCTGCTCAAGAAAGCACATGTACAGGCCCATCTGAAGTTTGCCAATGAACATCTGAATGATTCAGAGGAGAACTGGCTGAAAGTTTTGTGATCAGATGAGACCAAAATCGAGCTCTTTGGTATCAACTCAACTCACCGTGTTTGGAGGAGGAATGATGCCTATGACCCCAAGAACACCATCCCCACCGTCAAACATGGAGGTGGAAACATTATACTTTGGGGGTGTTTTTCTGCTAAGGGGACAGGAAAACTTCACCACATCAAAGGGATGGTGGGCGGGGCCATGTACAGTCAAATCTTGGATGAGAACCTCCTTCCCTCAGCCAGGGCATTGAAAATGGGTCGTGGATGGGTATTCCAGCATGCAATGACCCAAAACACACGGCCAAGGAAACAAAGGAGTGGCTCAAGAAGCACATTAAGGTCCTGGAGTGGCCTAGCCAGTTTCCAGACCTTAATCCCATAGAAAAATCTGTGGAGGGAGCTGAAGGTTTGAGCTGTCAAACATCAGCCTCGAGACCTTAATGACTTGGAGAGGATCTGCAAAGAGGAGTGGGACAAAATCCTTCCTGAGATGTGTGCAAACCTGGTGGCCTACAGGAAACATCTGACCTCTGTGATTGCCAACAAGGGTTTTGCCAACAAGTACAAAGTCATGTTTTGCGAAGGGGTCAAATGCTTATTTCACTCATTAAAATGCAAATCAATTTATAACTTTTTTGAAATGCATTTTTCTGGATTATTTTTTTTTTGTTATTCTACTTCTCACTGCTAAAAAAACCTACCATTAAAATTATAGACTGATCATTTCTTATCAGTGGGCAAACATACAAAATCAGCAGGGGTTCAAATAATTCCCCTCCCACACACGCTGTATATGTTTTTCAATTTTTCACCAAGGGATGCTGGGCCAATAAACAGCTTTCATCTTACCTATGTTGTTGAATTGGCTGATACTGTACCAATCTACACAAGTTACTTTCTGTAAATCTGTAATTATTAAATAAAATATAACTACCTTCTCCATATCAACAGAGAGTTCAGCAAACCACTGTCTAGCATCCTTTTGCTGAACAACACAAGCCACATGTAGGCAAGCTGTAAAGAAAGAATATGGTTGAAAGGTAAACTTAAGACACAAAATTTGTGGTACAAGTGTTTTTACATTATTAAATGAAAAACACATTGTCAGAACATGTTCTGTGTGCTACTGTCTCCCTCTCCAAACTGGATTTTCTATTATACCATTCTACAGATGTAATTATTCACGCTCACTTAGGATGCATAGTTAAAGAATAGTTTCCCAGTTTACCATTCTTTCATTGTATGTCTGGACAATGAAAGTTCAGTTATTAACTGAAAAATGAAATAGTTGAGGCTTTCATTATAACACCAGAATTTCTATGAAAATGGCCATGGATGCAACTCTATCTTAAACCATTCCATTCAAATAGTGATACAGCATACAACATGTTACATACCTAGAGCTATCATGAAAGGAGGGTATAGCAGACAAAGATCAGTTCTGTATGTGTCATTCACTATCCTCCTGCACAGACAAAAGCGACAGATCAGCAAGTTGTCATTCATGACTCCACATGATGGGAGTCAAAACAATATGAAACAGAGATAGGAGCTTACTTTTCCTTTAAATACAGTATCTGATGTGTAATGGATATAATCCAGGGGTGTCAAACTCAATTTCATTGAGGGCCGCATCAGCATTGCGGTTGCCCTTGGGGATCCGGGTGGGTGTGCCCAGGGTGGATGCGACCTACTGGGTGGGCATGGATGGAGTGGGTGTGGCCTACTGGGTGGGCGTGGCCAGCTCTACATCATTCACGTCAAGGGTGCCTGTGGGGGCCTGGGCAGGAGTGGGACAGATCTGAGGGTCTCTGGCAGAAAGGGGTGAGACCAGGGCAGAGCCCATCAAGCCGGATATGTGAAGTAGGTGAGGGCCATTTGCTGGCCACTTCCAGGCGATGGTGCATTTCTTCATTCCTCACAAAGGGTGACACCTTCCCAGCATGCACCCAGGAGGGTGGGGCCGACGCGGCAGGGGCTGGTTCCTTGCTGTTTCCAGACGGCCTTGTGGAGCTAAGACTGAATACGTTTCAGCATAGATGGCCACCACAAAATTGTACATTGGCTCCCGGCTGGCCTGGGCTAGGGCCAAGGCAGCGGGGGCCGTTCCCTCACTGTTTCCAGGATGGCTTCGCGGGCCACATGAAACCACTTTGCGGTCCACATCCGGCCCCGGGCCTTTTTCTATATGGAACATTGGCATTACTTTTCCCCAAATAACAGAACTCTGCACAGAGATACTAGGTGTATTCATCTTCCATGCAGCAAGACAAGGTTCATCATGAGCTTTCAGACTATAAGGAGGAATAGTAGGAAATCTGCTGGATTATCTCATTCATAAAAAATTGGTCAAACCCACCCCCCTTTTCAAATCAATGAATTAAACAACTTTATGGTTCCATGCATTTTCCAAAGTGGATTAAGCAGATCCCCAGGCAACAATTTTATTCAGGTCAATATTTTTCCTAGGTTTTCTACTTAGGGTAAAGGACTTTTTAAATAGTCTGTCTACATTACCAAGCAAGGGGCAGCAGCATGTCTTCTTGGCCCATATCTTGTACATATTGAAGTAGAGGTCTATAGGGATGATATACTATCAAACAGCAGTCCTAGGAAGATTGCGTTTAGGAAAAATGTCAAAAGCATCATCATCATCATTCACAATACTCAACATATTAAGTACTTCTTTGATGTTTATAGTGCCATTTATTACAAAGACAATAGTTGACTTCACAGAAATAATTCCTCTCTAAACTGACTGGCAGCTTACCAAATTCTTTCTCCCTCTGAAACACAACTGCTGACACATTTGCAGCACACAGAAACCTGATTTGCCCACAACACCCTCACTGGAAATAAACACTGGCACAGTACACTCTATTACAGAATAGCAATATACAAGAAGCTTTGTGGGAATCCTATTAATATAGAGAGAATCTGAGTGGGGGGGAAAAACAGTATCAACCCTCAGTGGTTTCATTTATTTTGTAAATATAAAGTTTGGCTTGAGTAACATTAACAGAATAACAGAATAAGAGTTGGAAGGGACCCTGGAGGTCTTCTAGTCCAACCCCCTGCTCAGGCAGGAAACCCTGTACAATTTCAGACAAATGGTTGTCCAATCTGTTCTTAAAAACTTCCAGTCTTGGAGCACCCATAAGTTCTGGAGGCAAGTTATTCCACTGATTATTCTTCTAACTGTCAGGAAGTTTCTCCTTAGTTCTAGATTGCTTCTCTGATTAGTTTCCATCCATTATTTCTTCTCTTTTCTTCAAGTGCTTTGGAGAATAGATTGACTCCCTCTTTTTTGTGGCTGCCCCTTAGATACTAGAACACTGCTATTATGTCACCCCGGTGCTCCTTTTCATTAAACTAGCCATACCCAATTCCAGCAATAGTTCTTCATACATTTTAGCCTCCAGTCCCCTAGTCATCTTTGTTTTTCTTCTCTGCATTCTTTCTAGAGTCTCAACATTTTTTTTATATCGTGGCAACCAAAACTGGATGCAATATTCCAAGTATAGTCTTACCAAGGCATTATAAAATGGTACTAACATTTTGCGTGATCTTGGTTCTATCCTTCCATTAATGCAGCCTAGGACTGCGTTGGCTTTTTTGCATGCTGCAGCACACTGCTGGCTCATATTTAAGTGATTGTCCACTAGGACTCCAAGATCCCTCTCACAGTGGAGTATCCTTTGTAAAAGCTTTCCTATTTAAAACGAAAGGCAGGGCACTTTCTCATAAACAAATCTGCATACTTATCCTCAAGCCAGCTATTTCAGTTGATACACTGGACACTTTTTTCTCATGCAGTCTTAGATCTACAAATTACTTCTCATCTCAAAAGCCTGGCATCCATTTTTTTCTAAGTTCATGTAAAAAAATAGGAAATAATACACAACCATCTCAATCTATAGCTTTTCATCCTTTCTCTAAGATTATTCTCATAGCCCATTATATCTCATCATTTTTTTCTCCCAGTACAGAATAATCCAAGTATTCTGGCACACATGTGGAAAGTAGGAACATTTCGGAAGATGATGGAATATTCCAGATATGATCAGCAGAGGAATTGTATTTGTACTATGCATTAAATACAGGTAGTCCTTGTGTTACGACAGCAATTGAGACTGGGATTGCCACCACAAAGTGATTCAGTTGTAAAGTGCAACATCACGTGACTAGACTGTTCAGTGATAACAATCCCAGGCAGTCCCAGTTGCCACTGTAACCTCCAAATTCACTGATCATTAATAGGAAGAGGCAGGAATCCCAGGTAAGAAGCATGGGGGTACCAAAGAGGGGTGGGAGGAAATCACAGTAGGACCTGGAAGGGCCAATGCAGTCCGTGTGGGAGTTATGGGAGCCAGGGAAGGCCTGCACAGGCCGTGCACAATTTGCAGGAGGCCCTTACAGGGCTGGCGGAGGCTCCACATGGGTAGGGGTTTGCCAAGGATGGGGAAAAAAAGCGGGAGCGACTTAACAAAACACCTTGCAATTTTCCCTGCTGGCCCCTCATAAACTTTGCTTGGTGTAGCCAGGGAAAGTCGCAAATGATCACATGACCCCCAACTCTCTGCGATGTTACAATCACATGCAAGGCATCTAAGTGCCTGGATCACAATAATGTTGTGGGGGAAGGGGGGGGGAAATGTGCTGTGGTGGCCAGAACTTCAAGGATCCGTCATATGTCCATTTTTCAGTGCCATCGTAACTTTGAACAGTCACTGAATGAATGGATATTGTACAAGAGATTGAACAGAACGTACAAAGTAAATAAACTTACCATTAACTCTAACAGATAAAATTCACATTCTAATATCTGTATAGACATAAAAATATATTAATTATATGGATGTAACTTGAATAACATGACCACCACAGATTATCCTGTTCTATGATCAGCTGGATCTATTAAGATTCTAAACTTGGAAAACCAAGGGAACAAAAACATGCAGGCTTTTTTTGTCAGCAGCAACAACATTCGACATTTCCATTTCTATAAAGGCATAAGGGGTTGCCCTTTTTGAAATTACACTTTTTACTCCAACAAATACCTCTTTTACAGAGGTCAACTGATTTATCTTAAATTTCTTCTTCTTCTTTGCAATCAAACTCATTCATTCATTCATTTCTATAGCCACCCAACTCAACCAAGTGATTCTGGACATCTTACAATTCTAAAATTATAAAGCAATTTAAAAAAAAACATTTAAAAATTAAAACATCCACAAAATAAATAATACAAACAGCAGACATGAAAATTAATCAGCTATTAATAAAGCCAAGTAATGGTGATCTTAACACATTCTGGGTACATAACAAGTTTTTAAAGTTTTGCAAAAACCCAACAGGGTTAGGGCCATTCTAATCTCTGAGGGGAGAATATTCCATAAGGCAGGGGCTACTACAACAACAAAAAAAGCCCATCTTTTTGTTTCCGCCTGTCAACACTTTTTGACTGAGGGGATCTACAGCATGTCTATTGGATCAGACTGGATGGGTAGAAACTTTTGGAAAAAGACAGTCCCTCAGGTAACCCAGTCGTAAGCCATGTAGGGCTTTAAAGGTGACAACCAGCACCTTGAATTGCATCTGTAAACACACCACCAGCCAGTGCAGCTCACATCGTGGTGTTACACATGCCATGTAGTCTGCACCATTTACTGCCCATTCAGCCGCATTTTGCACCAGTTGAAGTTTCCAAGTGCTCTTCAAGGGCAGCCCCATGTAGAGCATGTTAGTGGATAGTAATCTAGTTTACTACCTTAAGTTTTCCTCTTCTTCAAGCCTCACTCCTAGAGTCTCTCAGCCACAGCTGACACAATGGCAAGACCCTTTTCTTTTTACTTCAATTTTCTACTTCAGTTTTAAATAATTTAAAACAGCTGGGACTACAGCAAAGCACAAACTTCCTATCATTCTCTGGAAATCAACATGTTGATATATAGTCTCAAAATTCCCACTCTTCCAGATACAGTAAAAGTGTAAATGTCTTTTCAAAACCATTTTGAAAAGATAAGAAAGTATTAAGGCAAGGAATGTTTTCTTAGAGTATACTTACATGGTTCATCCTATAAGGAAATTCTTTTGGAAAGGCATACGAAAACCTAGTTTTCACTGCAACGAAGAAAAAAAAAACCAAGAATGCTCTTTAAAAATAAAAACAGTAAAAATTAATTTAGCATACTTACTTCTCTCTCTACACCTTAATTTAATTAGAATACTAATGCTGAATTAAGGGATTTAAGTTTGAAAGCACAAGAGAACATACATATTTTTTTATATTGGATAGCAGCATTTTACAGAAATCTACAATACAAAATCGCAGCAAAACAAATATTTCTGTTACAATGTTTTCGGAATATGTATTAGAATCAGTTTACACAATGTTTATCAGTTTCTGCAAGTTTCAAACATTATCAAATGGGAAAGAAGCATTCACTAGTTTAGAAAAATTAAATATTATACCAATGTAATTTTTTTTCTTCCGTTCAATTGTGTCTAATTCTGGGAAACCTCCGGGGCAAGTCCCTGCAGTTTTCTTGGCAAGGTTTTTCAGAAGTTGTTTTCCACGGCCTCATTCCTAGGGCTAAGAGTGACTGGTCCAAGGTCACCCAGCTGGTTTTGTGAACTTATGGTCTCCTGATTTCTAGCCTGATGCCTTTAGCCACTACAACAGAATGGCATCAAACTTTAGCCACTACACCAAATGGCTCTTACCAATACAAAACTACCCAATAGTATTGTATTGTATCGCATTGTATCATATTGTATCATACAATACAATAAGACACAGGTTAACAGCTCTTTAGTTTTTTATGTACACACATACATACATGCCATTCCATATGTGTGAACACCATAACTATAAGCAATATTTAATTTAAAAGTTCCTCTGAAAGACGACAGCTTTACAAAAATTCCACTTACATACAGAAGTAGCAGCAGATATCAATCTTGTATTTGAAACTACACCAAATTCCTAAAACATCAAAAATAAAACAATGGTGAAAAGTACACAATTCCAGAAGCATCTGCTAACAAAATGTCAAACTTTGGTCATTATGTGAAATTACCGGAGGGAGGGGAAGGGAGAAGGGGGGGGGGCTCTTTATCTGTGGGAAAAAAGAAAGCAAGAGCACATTTTGTTCTCACTTGGCAGCATTGCAGAATCATCCAAGCCTCACTCTGTCCAATTCCATAATGTCCCATGTGAGATGATGTAAAGTGTCTCTGCCTTTCTGCCAATCTTTCTTGTTTAGTCAAAATCACAGTGTTTTGCAGATTCAAAGATTATATTACAATAAACAATTTTTCTCTGCGTGAAAAGAAAGATATCTTCTTTCCTTTCATCAGTTTCCATTGGCTGCTATACTGTTGGCAGAAAGCCACTTTGATGCTAATCCCCCATAGCCAAAAACAGTAAAACAACTTGCAAAGCAAGCACTGAAATCCCAAACGATCAAGAGTCAGAAAACAACAACTGGCTGATATGACCAGCAAAATGTTGTGGAGGCTGGGGCAGGGTGAAACGCTAACAGAAAAATCCTATCAGAAAAAGGGTATTAAATATGCTAATTATTGATACAGCCACTCCGCATTTAGCAACTGCCCCGTTTGGTGATCCTTCACAGATAAGATGGTAATAAACAGTAGTAAAAAAATTCATTTCTAACCAATGCATGGGCTGACCACGAAATTTCAAAGCCTTCAGTGTGAATTAAGGTCATAGAGCTGAGATGGTTAACTTTGCAGTTAGAATTTTAAGGGACATGCTGCACTACAAAGAAAAATATTTCAGGAAGATAGCTAGTTTAAAGCAATCTCTCCACCCTGTGAGGGAGGAAAAAGGAGGTAGGAAAAATGGAGACACAGCTTTGCAGACACGCTCTGCAAAGATCTCTCTCTCTCTCTCTCTCTCTCTCTCTCTCTCTCCCTTCCTCCCCCTCTCCCTCTCTGAGAGCTGTTACATGTTCATTTAGTGACCATTTCACTTTGTCCAACAACAAAGCTGCTGGAAAGGATTGCAGTTGCCAAATTTGATGGGGTGCTTATTAAGACCAAGAGAAGAAAAACTAATTTACTCAATCATCAGGTCAATTCATTGTACTATTAATGAGTTACTACTAATTGGCTATGCTGGCTTTCTATTTATTTCAAAAGAACATGGAAAAATAAAAGTCAGCAAATCACCTGCTAAAATACCCTCTGTCCAAACCTGCCCAAAGTTCCTCATGTAGCAAGCTGCCTACTTACCTCTACTTTGGATGCCAAAAATACACACGTGGGAGCCATTAGCACTGGATCAATACTTTTTAGGGAATACCTAAAAAGTTATAATAGATAATTTTAAACAGCAGAAAAGGGGGATTTATTAGTCATACCACTTTTAAAAAGAGACCTTAGAACAGTGGTGGCGAACCTATGGCACGGGTGCCAGAGGCGGCACTCAGAGCCCTCTCTGTGGGCACACGCGCTGTCGCCCCAGTCCTGGGCCTTCAGCTGGGTTTTATAAAACCTTTTTGCTTTAGGCCTCCATCGCCGTGTGCAAAAAAAAAAAAAAAGGTTCAATCAGTCAATTTTAACTTCTTGCGGGGAAAAAAAAAGATCTTGCAAAGTTGGAATTGATTGATTGAACTTTTCAGTCCCACCCAGTCTGCTGTTACCACCGCAGCCACGCCCACTCAATGGGCCACACCCAGCCAATGGGCCACACCCACCCGGCAATCGACAATGCATAAGTGGGTTTTGGGTTGCACTTTGGGCACTCAGTCTCGAAAAGGTTCGCCATCACTGCCTTAGAATCACAAAAAGATTTATATAGAAAAAAATGAGACTGTTCCAGAGCTCATGATCTTACCTGGCATAGAACCTCTTGAAATAGACAGTAGCAGTGGCAATAACTTGTTGTCTTAGCTTCAAATGTTCACCTAAAGCCTGAATAACTTAAAATAAAAATTTAAAAAGAAAATGGGTTAAATCTTCAATGTTCAGTTTTGTATCCTGCAACTGTTACTGAAACTGAATCCCACAGAGTTGCAAATCTTTTTCCTAACATTATTACATTATGTTCCTATACTTCTTTTGGTACAGAAAGCCCATTCATAGGATCCCCGAAAGATGAAATAATATTTTACTTTATAGGGTGAAGATTGCAAACTGAGACTATGACACAATAGATAATACCATAAACCATTGAAACTGTAGTTAGAAAATCTAGCGTTCAATCACTACTTGATATTTCCGACGCAAAGAACAATTCAAAGCAGACTGCACGGTTGGGATCATTAAACCTGATTCCTAAAATATTATATAGTAAGCTATGAAACTGGACAATGCCAGCATTTTTCTATGATCGCCACTAAGCTGAGTTTGTTTAAATTCAGGCAGATGACATTTATTTCCAGCCCTTCTAGATAATTCTGATGCATTATCCAACTTCTCCAAAAATGACAAAACAGATGCAAGGCATATTGAGGTTTAATCTGCACCTACAGAAATAATTTATTCTATTATCTGCAACTTCATGCAATTCTCAACTCACTCTCATTCAGAAACTTAGGAAATGTATTCTGTGTGAAATTCAAAGCCTTCGGTTACCAACCATCATATGCAGCCTCTAAATAATACTTTGCAAAAGAGGTATTTAATTTGTCTAAGGACTTAAACTGCCAATATCAGTACAGTTATGGAGTTGGCAAAGGCAGCAGGTGTTTGAAGTATGACATATTTCATCTATGAAAAGGGAATAGGGTGCCGGGGGAAGGTAGATCAGGGGGAAAAAATTCATCTGCTCCATCACTAGCACTATCTGCCAGTTGGCTAGAAAGCCACCATGGTGTCAGCTGTACAGGTAGCTCATTTGGGTTTCTGAGCAAAGGATACATTCCAAGCATGTTGGAAGCATCCATCCAAAATACCAAGCATAGGTAGAGGCACAGAATGACAAAACAAAAGATGGTTACTTGATATTTTTCCAGAATCCACCCATCCATTTGTAATTTGAACATGGCAATGTTTTATCATAATCCTGCCACTGCCAAGATAATTCACACATCAATGCTCATTTTCAAGCTTGACAGCCAAGCAAATCCTTTGTACACAAGGTAGTTAGCTCAATATTTTTTTTAACTGTGATAAAACTGAAATGATCGGTTGAGGCAGGAATTTTATTTGAAGTAGAGATATTCAGAAAGCCAATAGAATGCTTGGGCAACAGAATTCTAACAGCATTGTCCATCTATCAGTACTTTTTCCTTGCTTACTTTTTTAATAATTTCCACGATTCCACAAATATGAGCTGTTTTCAATGAGACCCAGGTACTGTATTAAAATGCAGGCTTAAACTGTATTTATCGATCTTTGCTACTATTGGCTCTGACTGGAAAGTAATGACTTGCTCAAGTTTCAATGCAAAAGAAATTAGTCATCATTTTAGAAATTTACTTTGCTTTTCCAAAAACCTCAACTGCCATTTTGGTTTCCCATCATTTTGAGAAAGGATACCCAAAGCTTAGAATAAATGTTAGGCGTAACACCATTACAAGCAATTTAAAACCTTTTCCACAAAAAGAGGGGAAAGGCCTATAAATGAATGTAGTATCCGCCTATAGTTTAGAATCATAATGTTCCAAAAGTAAAATATATGTCTAACTTTAGGGGGGGAAAACATTGACTAATGTTATATTTAAACCACGTAAGAGTCTAATGGGAGCATGCTCAAGGGCCTTGCAGAGTGTGCTTCTTCTAAAAATCAATAATAAATCATTGTATTTTAAAAAAATAAAGACCATCTCACTCATTCCCCCAACTCTCTCACACACAGAGAGTATATCAATGATTCATTGATAGCATTTTTACCATTTGTAAAAAATATCTGTAGTTTCCAATATTCTTCTTCTGTTAAAAATTTTAAGTCTTTTTGGCGTTCCTTCAGCAGATCTTGTTTATCCAAAATCCATTGTAAGCTACAGGAAAGAAAGAAAGGAAGGGAGGGAGGGAGGGAGGGAGAGAAAGAAAGAAAGGAAGAAAGAAGGAAGGAAGGAAGGAAGGCAAGAAAGAAAGAAAGAAAGAAGGAAGGAAGGCAGGAAAGAAAGAAAGAAAGAAAGAAAGAAAGAAAGAAAGAAAGAAAGAAAGAAAGAAAGAAAGAAAGAAGAGACAACTTTTAGATATTTGTAACAGATTGTATCTATTATAAACACAGAAAAAAAGAAAACACTTTATCCTTTGTTATATGGCCTGATGTCAAAGATACATAGTCTCCTGAATATTCAGTCAAAAGAATTCAGAAGTAATTTCTTTCTTCCCATGCTGCTTGTATTTCCCCAGTGTTCACTGCCACCAGAATTTGAGAGCTCCACAACAGCCCAGAAACAAAATTCTGACAAATAAGAAACTACCATCAGACTTTGACAATCATTTCAAACTAAAAATATTTTATATGAGACCTTCTATAATCCAAAGATTATAATCAATCTCTTGTCAATAGTGAAGCACCTGAAAACGTGGAGGATAATTTGTTCTAATAATTTTGCCCTTTTCTAATGATTTGTTATTGTATTTAACCAGGGTGAGGTAATAGATGTACAAGTAGAGTTCAGGTCCATCCTCAAGCACAGAATGACTTTGAACTATTTGCACACATGCACACATTCACTTGCAAATCATCAAGGATACTTATTGTGGAGATTAAATGAAAGGAGAACCCTGTATAAATTGTTTACCTCTTGAGGTAAAGGCAGTTTATAAGACTAATATGTAACAATAATTATTTTAAATTGCCTCACAAATTTTAGTTCTAAATGTTCTATTTTATTTATATTTCATATTTCTTAATTGCCCATCTCCACAGACAAATTGCATACAAATGTTGTATAAACATTTAACCCCACTTTTTATCTCTCTTTTATAAATAGCATTTCTGTAATACTATGATTTTTGAGTTATATGGCTGTATACTTTTTATTATTATATTCATATAATATAGAAACATATATTATTCATCCTAGGTATTTGGCTTCCTAGTACAGAAAAGTCTGGTTGCTGAATAAAAAGCCAGCATTCAAGTCACATATCTGAATTATATTTAGATAGAATACTTTCAGATGTTCTCCATGAATCTTGATTTCTTTAGAAATAGTGGCTGTAAATTACACTCAAGAAGCAAAAGGAATAAAAGAGAAGCTTGCAGTTATAGCAAATACCACTAAAGATTTTTCCCTCCATGACAGGATTCTAAATTATGTTACTCAGAAATAACATTGCATCAAAAATATTTGAACCAGAATCATCCAATGTGATTATTCATGCCATTCTTTACTTTCATAGTACAGTATTACAATTTAATCATCTTAACATAATGCACTCTGTGTGTGAATTAGAACAATATTCATTTGTGCAAAAATATTTACAGGGTAAACTATTTTGGAAAGAGGCATACACATCCCAGTACTTTCCTCATGATAAACCCAGTGCAATCAGAATACTTGTTTTTCATTTTATCTGCTTCCATATGAATTTAACAAGTAAGTCTTAGCTTTGTACAAAAGTTATAAGAACAAAACAAAAGTTGAAGATAGTACCTAAAAGCAGGGAACTGTGATTATCTGAACCACACTGCTACAATGAAGGGGAAATTAGTATTTCTAGTAACGCAAAACCCTTGAGGTAGTAATTGGACATTCTACAGCAAACCTGTACTAATGCAGCATGTAGTATATATTTTTACTTTGTCAAAATACTGTCGCTTTATTAATATCTCAAAATGTTCAACGTGACTATGTTCAAGCTGGAAAAAAAAAACCTCAGCTTTTCTTGATACACGTACAAGTTACACACTTTGTCCAATTGTTTATAGATAAAAAGATAAAGTCGTCTTGTTGGAAATAACCCATGTTCTAAACAATAATGCAGCTCTATATAATATTTTGAATGGTTTTTGAATGAACTTCTGATTTTTAATATTTAAAACTATGTTAATATTATGGTATTTAATAATTGTATATTTGTTTTAAAAGAGAGTTAAAGGAAGTTATAGATTTGTTAGATTAATAGTTGATTAATTTAGTTAGATTATGATTATTTTATTGTTAATCCTGTGATTGGCTCTGGGAAGTGAGGGGGGGAGGGATGGAGGGTTGGGTTTGGGGGGAGGGGGGATTTATATTGTAAAATTTTATAAAATTTTCAATAAATAATAATAATAATAATAATAATAATAATATTATTTTTAATAATAATAATAATAATAATAATAATAATAATAATAATAATAATAATAATATTTTGAAAGTTCAACCTGCACAGACATCTTTCTCCCAGGCATACAGCAACATCCGACTACACTGAAACCCATCCCAGCCTCTGCACTGAGAAAATCCCTTCCTACAGGGAAAGCCTCTTATAACTCCCCGCAACTGCCCGGCCCGCGCGCCTGCATTCCGCACCATCTTTTCCTTCCCTCCCTCCCCAGAACCTTCAGACTGCAAGGGCAACTCACTAATGCGAACTCTGCCAGAAATTCCCTGCCATGTAGAGGAGTCAAGGTGGCAACGCTTTTTCTTTCCTCCTTGCCGGTAGCCAGGGCAAACCTTTCGTTTCCCTCCTCTTCTTCTTCTTCTTCCCCCCACCCCCACCTTCCAGGAACAGGAACAGGAACAGCTTTAGCAGCAGGAAGGAGTCTGCAAAAACAGCAGCACCCATACGAGCGGCGACCTCACTCCCTGTTCTGTGCTCTTCCTCTCTTCGTCCGGCGGCTCGCCGCTTGCTAGCCGTTCAGTTCCGCGGCAGACAGGTTCCGCTTGCGGAAATGATAAATTAACCCGCTGAGGCCTTTTTGCTTATCCGCTGAAATTGGACGTTACGTGCGCTATCGCTTTATCATAATTCTTTATTCTAAATGTTAGCATGTGCCTAATAAAACATACTCACTGAATACGATCATTCATTTCACTTTCTCTCAATATAAATAAAATACCCAGCCATAGCGTTTGCTTCATTAAGTTTAATCGCAAAATGAAAGGTTTTCTCCATTAAAAAAGAGCAGCCTCAAATCAAACTGATAACTACATGAATATATTAGTGGGGTTTTTTTATAGCTATGCCGAATTGTTTCACCTTTGCCTTCTCATTTTTTAACTTCCCTATCTTTCAGCCCTGGGATTTCTTTGCTCTCAGATCTAAGTTAGCCTCATCTGAGCTGTTTAGGACAGGGCTTTTCAACCTTTTTACCCATTGTACCACATTTAGGATATGGCAATATCCGAGTACCACCAGTCGCCTAGCAAGGTGTCAAAAACTTGACCAAAAAAAAAAAAGGAAAAAGTGATAAAAGTACAGGTAGTCCTCGACTTACAACAGTTCGCTTAGTGACTGTTCGAAGTTACAATGGCATTGAAAAAAGTGCCCCCCAAGCCACAGCCAAGCAAGACACCTGCCTGCTCGCCCGGCCGCACTCTTCCTCCTGTCTGAGGTTTTCATTGTTGTGAGCATTTCTGTTGAGGATTGGCAGCGGGGGTGGAGTGGGGGTGTTTGGTTTTTATTTCCCCCGTCTGCTGGGTGGTTGCAGCAGGTTTTAGTCACTTCACATGACCCTGGGACACTGTGACGGTCATAAATATGAATCAGTTGCCAAACATCTGAATGTAAATCACAAGACCCTGGAGATGCTGCAACATTCCAGCTAATCTGCGCTTCTTCTGGGCTCAGCAGAAGTACCAGGATCAGCGCTGAGCTCCAGCTGGAGCCTGGCGCTGATCCTGGCGCTTCCGCTGAGCCCTGACAGTGCCGAAGAAGCACCAATCAGCTGGAAAGCGGCACTGATCCTGGCGCTTCCGCTGAGCCCTGACAGCCCTGCAGTTGCAGCCATCTCTCGCTCAGGCTTGTGCAGTGCTGCCACCAGTTTAGCTTCCCCCCCCCGCTACCACTTTTCTAGGATGGTCGCGTACCACCTGCCAGGTGCCAGGTTCACTGGTTGAAAAGCCCTGGTCTAAAATAGCAAGTTTCTGTCCTAACAGTACACTCTGACAGAAACACTTTATCAATACAGTATAATCTATATAAATAAAAATGTAAATGTTCGTTTGTTCAAAATCTTAAATCTCCGAAAGTTCTTCACCGATTGCTTTGAAATTTTGACACAACGTATTTTGACACAACGTTGCATTCGAATACGTGCGTGTTTTTATATACCTACTATTATATAGATGTCACACCTGTGACAGGTAATGGACAATTATATGTTGCGTGTTCTAGAGTCGGCAAACCAGACAATCTCTATATCTGCACAGACAATGGAACAACAAAAAATATTGTATACCCACAAGCATTGTGAAATTAAACATATTACAAACGTGCGCTTTCTCTTTTCTTTCTTTTCCATTTAACCAGACTGAGCCACAGCAACGCGTGGCCGGGTACAGCTAGTTAATAAATAAAATCCAAATATTACTAACCTATTCTTTATAGTGGGATTTCCCACATTTTACAATATCATTAATCTAATGGCAACTGTGCTTTCAGCCTCCAGAGTTGCACATTTACATATCTGGCTACTAACAAGAGATTGAATTAATTATTTTTGCAACTTTTTCCTTACTGTATAAAATGAAGAAAACAATGTTACTGTACTGCATGATTCTTTTTATAAGATGGATGTGGTGTACAATTTTCTCCGATACGTAAAAACCTTTTGATCAAAAGCTTTGCCTAATTGGTTATTACCACAGAAGTTGAAAATACATGTCAATTTATTCACAGCCTTGTCAATACAGTTTAATAACGTTGTGATTAGTGTAATGTAATTTTGAAATGGATTTAAAAGACATTATATCACAAAGTTTCACTGAGTTTCATCAAGTTAAAATCTAAATCTTCTTCCCATGTACTGACTTTAAAAAATGATATTAAAAAGATTTATTTAAATGGTAAACCCTTTATTGTTTACCACTTCTCAAATACTTCCAGTGAACTTAACTTGTATGACCTATATTAAGAAAGAATAATTCCCCCTTTATTTGGAAACAGGTTAGGGCTTGTTTTCATCCTGCAGCAATATATATTCAGTGGTGACAGGTTGATTCTTTATAATTAGGTCACTAACTCAATAAAATCCTCTGTCTTTCCATTCCTTCAATTCAGCAGATTTCTCTTCATACTTGAATAGTACATAGTCAAGAAATAGGAAGAAAGGAATCAGATTGGATATTGTTTCTATCTTATCCAAACTTCTAAGGACACTTTTAAATATGCGTTAGAATTGATTTCATTTCTCATTAATTTCTTACCATTTTTAGAAATTCTCATCTGAATTGTCTCAGTGGAACTGTATCCAAATACAAGCTCATAGTTCATATTCATAGACCTACCTTTTTTGTATTTATATTGGACATCTTGCCTAATTCTAGCTTGACGTAGGTATGAAAGACAATGATTTCTTGTGCTCTAATAAACCAGTAAACGGGCATTACTTTTAGCAACGTTTGAAAAGGAAATAACCATTCTGGAAGAATAGTCAGTGCTATTGTTCCTAATATGATATTGAATGATATTGCCATGTATTTAATTCCATTCTAAATTAAAAGATCCTTATAAAGGTACATAACTGCATTTCTGCAATGGTTTTCCACCCTTTATCATTATTATTCCTATATATTTTATATGCTATCCCCTATTATCCACAGAATATGCAATTCATTATTTTTTATTTTGCTCCTGTTATGACAAGTGGTTTGTCAGTATTTATGAAAGTGCCACAATTTCATAAATTTATCTTTGATTGCAATTGAAGTATATATCTCCATCCAGCTTACGAAATATAGATACACATACACACACACAACCATCCGCAAACAAATTAGCTACATTATTGAGCAAAAACCTCCATAATCAATAATCACACCAAATATAATAGCATAGCAAATATAAAAGTAGGAAGCCATCCTTGTTCTATACCTGTTAATATGGGGGGGAGGGAATCTATCCCATTAAAATAGAATGGGTGTGTCATCCATCAGTGGTGGGATTCAAATATATGAACAACCGGTTCTCTGTGTGGATGCCACTTCCTGAAGTCCATTCTGAGCCTGGGCAATAAAAAATTAGCTACCGATTCTGCTGAAGTGATGCAAACCGGCTGAATCCCACCACTGACTTGGCAATTGCCAGATATTTATGACAGTTGCACTGTCCTGAGGTCATGTGATTATCATTTGTAACTTCCGACATGCAAAGATAATGGGGAAAGCAAGATTCGCTTAATGACTGCATGATTCATTTAACAACTGCTGTGATTTGCTTAACAACTGTGGCAAGAAAGATAAAAAATGGGACAAAATTCACTTAATAATTGCCTTGTTTAACGAAGGAGATTTTGGGCTCACTTGTGTTTATAAGTCAAGGATTATCTGTAAGGCGGACCATGCTTAACTCTAAGTTGGAATGCTGGTGTCCAGCATTGTTCTGCTCTGACTCCCACCTTCCTGTGGTGGCACAATGGTTAGAATGTAGTATTGCAGGCTAACTCTGCTCTCACTGCCAGCAGTTCGATTCCTTCGACTGGCTCAAGGTTGACTCAGCCTTCCATCCTTCTCAGGTCAATAAAATTAAAAATGAGGACCCATATTGTTGGGGACAATATTCTGACTCTGTAAACTGCTTAGAAAGGGCTGTATAGTACTGTGAAGCGATATATAAATCTAAGTGCTATGGCTATTCCCCAAATCCTGCTGGTGTTGGCTCATCTCTTTGGGTCCCTTTGTTTTCCAGGTGGCTGCAAAGCCGACAGTGAGAATCTCAACCCGGTCAGGACTTTCCATTTTTCCGCTTTTAAATCGGGATTGAATAATAGAAAAGGCCGCGGTGGATGGAATTACTGTAAGTCAGAGGTGCCGCGGCGCATGCGTAGCCTCCTTTCTCCGTTCGGCGACCTCGGTCGAGCGAGCAAGATCTACGCTCGCAGCAGCAACAACAGCAGCAGTAACTTCACCAAGCCGGCGGGCGGCAGGACCGACTCAGCCACCTGATAGCTTCGCATTGACCTGTAAAGTGGAGACGGGGGAAAGCTCTGGGAGAGGATTCATCTGTTTAGGATCAAATCATAGGGCTTAGTTCACTTTCTTTCTTGCTTGACAGCTGTCGAGGCTCTTGGCCCCCGCAATTAAGGCACCCGCGAGAAGCAGGGTGAGCCTGCCGACTGCAGGACTACGGAACGAAACCAACACAAACCCTCTCTCACGCACGGAATACAGATGGCTCTTCCCGTCCCGGGCTACGTTTCAAAAGGTTTCCTTCGTCCGAGAAATCGGCCGATGGATGTTTAAAGGGACGTGGTCAGGCAGAACTGCCTTAAAAGGAATTAAAGAGTTCAATAGATGCAAGACGCGCCTGTGCGTCGGATAAAAACAAAAAAAATTACGATTCTTCGGCTCACTTTCCGTTTTGAGCCAGGACAGGAGTAATAGTCCTTTTCTAAAATAAACAATAAAACAAATTAACCTTCAATCACAAGGGTTAGAGCAAAAGAGGAACGTTGCACGCCCCCTCCTTTGTAATAATAATAATAATAATAATAATAATAATAATAATAATAATAATAATAATAATAATAATAATAATAATAATAATTAATAATAATAATAATAATAAAGTTGGAAGGGACCTTGAAGGTCATCTAGTCCAACCCCCTGCTCAGGCAGGAAACCCTATGCCATTTCGGACAAATGGTTGTCCAGTCTCTTCTTAAAAACTTCCAGTGTTGGAGCATTCACCACTTCTGGAGGCAGGTTGTTCCACTGGTTAATTGTTCTCACTGTCAGGAAGTTTCTCCTTAGTTCTAGATTGCTTCTCTCCTTGATTAGTTTCCACCCGTTGCTTATCACAGAAGGCAGTTCTTTTAATTTTTATTTCCGACTTTACGAGGTAAATGAGTGCCAAGTTGCAAGGGCTTCACAGGGACACAGTGCTGAATATCGTGCCACTTGTGTTTGAATCAAGAGACAGAATTATGGGGAATTCTTAAAAACCCCTGCTTCTAGAATAGCCCATTTTAAAGCAGTTGACTGGCATAGAAAATGCCAGCTTATCTGTTATCTGTTTTATGTTGATCTTTTCGCATTTCTATGATATGAAACCAAACAGTAACCCAGTGCAAAAAGAAAAAGAAAATACTTAGGAATAAATAGGAACTTGGGCGGCAGTCTTAATTCTAATAGTTAACTTTTATTGATTGCTAATGTACACATAATCCATGTGTTTAAGCTCAAATCATAAGGCTTCCTTCACATTATTTATTTATTTTTGTTCGGAGGGGGGGGAGGCGCAGTCAATTTTTGACTCTTGGCAAGTGCCTGGACTAGTCCCTGCTGGGGGGTTTTTGGCAAGATTTGGGAAGTAGTTTGCCATTCCTGTTTCCTAGAGCTGACAGACAGGGACTGGCCCAAGATCACTCAGCTGGCTTTATACTCAAGGCAAGACTAGAATTCACATCCTCTGGTTTCTAGCCTGATGTCTTAAACTACTACATCAAACTGGCTCTCTCACTTTATTTACATGTACTTATACAATATTTCTTTATTTTAAATATTTATTTTCAATCCACTTTTTATAAATAACTCAAGGCTGTGAATATATGTAATAATCCATCCTCCTATTTTTCTCACAACAGGTGGATTGGGCTTGGTGACTGGCTTTTATGCCTAAAATAGAACTAGAATTCACAGTCCCCTGGTTTCTAGTGTGGTGTCTTAACCACTAGACCAGGGGTAGGCAACCTTGGCTCTTTTATGACTCGTGGACTTCAACTCCCAGAATTCCTGAGCCAGCACAAACTGGGTCTCTGTGTCTGGTATCAACCCCTAACTGCATACCTTACGAATACAGACTTCTCTCTATATATAAATTTAGTGTATTTTTCTATATAAGATGTACAATATGATAAAGAGCTGTATCCTATAAATTCTTCAGCAGTTCAAGAAACAGCTATAAAAGAAAAAAATACAAAAATCCTATTCCATATAAATCTCTCATTATTTCAGCCTATAATTTATATCTATTCCGCACCATTTTTCATCCTATATCCTCTTTTCCATCATTTATTCATATCCATACAATACCTATATGAAATGGAATATATTTGAGTTATCTTGAGTTATCTTGAGAAGATGTGTTATGTAATATATGAAAAGGATATATTTTCCCATCTGAAATAACATCATAGTAATTACTCCCATTTCCTTTTAGAATTGAGATTTTATTTAAGAAGTAATGTGTAAATGATGTGTTATGTTTAGGCTTTCCTTAGATACTCAGTCCTGGCTGGTCTAAATCATGAGTAGATTTGAGTCTGCTTCACCCCTACTCATACACCCCTCTCACTCATCCTATTGAGTAACACTGTAAAAGAAGTAAATGGTAAAAAGCATGAATTAACAAATAATATAAAAGAGAGAAAATAGGTATGTTGTCAGTGAAACTAAGACAAGAGGGAAGGATGTGTAACTGATCTGGTTAAAGTGCTTTGACCTTGTGCAGAAGAGCTGATTAATACATGCAGGGAAATAAAGGTATAGGAATAATTACAAAAGAAAGAGCAAAAAATTATATTATAATGTATGACTTGGTTATCATCTAAGACAGGGGTCACCAACCTGTGGTCCACAGATGTGGGATGTTGGCCACTGTGTGTGCACTTGCACCCCCCCTCATGCTAGCATCGCGGCGTGCTCGCACACGTAAAGGCACCTCCAACCCCCCTGTTCTGGGCAGCCAACCCAGAAAGGTTGGGGACCCCTGATCTAAGAGTATGATTGATACAAAAAATAAAATGTATACTGTATATAAAGAAAGTGTTGCAAAGAAAAACATCAAAAAGAGCAAGAAATGATTAAGAAAATGCACAATGATTTTGAGAGAAATAAAGACTTTTGTGGGAACTGATTGAAATGGAATGGGAATGGAAGAATGCCATCACTTCTCCCCTATAAAAAGAAAGACAGTAAAAGTGGAGGCAGGGGCAATAACATCTTAAGTGTTCCTGGGAAGGAACTTGGCAGAATTCTGACTGAAAGGTTGCAAGATGTGACAATGAACAACAATAATAATAGAAAAATCTATAGAAAATGTTATATCTATATGGAGTTGAAAGGTGGTTGCTGAATGTGATAATTTATGTGGAAATAATTCATTCTGAGAATAAATGGAATGCTTAATTGAATGCTAAACACTGAGCAGAGTAAATGACAATTATGTGTGATGTTCCCTTGGTTGTTTAAACATATTAAAAACTAGATGTATCAGGAATGTTTGCTCTGGATGTTAGAAGTGTGTTTGTTCGGGACATATATGTAAATATACATTTGTATGTAAATTATGCCCCATTGTTGCCAATAGTGGTTCAAAAAATGAATACTGTATATTGAAAACCAAGGAATTGTTTTGATAGGGATATAGCTGCCTGAATCTACAAGTTACACATAAATGGTTAAAAACACAGAACAAATATATTTTTATTTATTTTATTTATTGATCCAATTTATTAGCCGCCATCTTATCACAGGGTAACTCTGGGCAGTTTACAATATTAAAAATAAAACTGTATAAATAAAATACAATAAAAGTCTAAACATACAAAATGCAACAGCTAAAAGATGGGGAGAGAAGGAGTAGGATAAGCAGGGGAGTGGGATTTGATATTAATCTATCAATCACCCCCAAAGAGAAGTCCCTACTTTGGCACCTTAAGCCAGCTGGCAGGCCCAGGTGTTTAGGCTCTTGTGGAAGGTCAGGAGAGTTGGAGCAAGATTAACGTGTGTACCTGAATGGAATGGAATAACTATTAAAGATGGGGAAATGGATGAAGAAATGCTAATATATGCAGATACATATGATTTATTGGGAAGAATGAGTGTTTAATGAAGAAAATGAAAATTGCTATGTATAAACGCTGTATGCTTCTGCCTGCTTTGTTATAGGAAAATAACTAGTCCTCGACTTACAACAGTTCATTTGGTGACTGTTTGAAGTTACAGAGGCACTGAAAAAAATGACTTATGATCATTTTTCACACTTACGACCGTTGGAGCATCTCTGTGGTCATGTGATCAAAATTCAGGTGCTTGGCATCATATTACGTCCCAAGGTCATGTGATTCCTTTTAACAACTTTCTCACAAGCGAAGTCAATGGGGAAACCAGATTCACTTAACAATCGTGTTACTAACTTAAAAACTGCAGTGATTCACTTAACGATTATGGCAAGAAAGGTCGTAAAATGAGGCAAAACTCACTTAAGAAATTTTTCACTTAGCGACAGAAAGTTACAACATTTGATTATGTGATGGAACTAAATAAAGTCCATAAATAAAGTTTTCCTTACCTGCAAAGCATTGTTACTTAAAGCAAACTAAGGCCAACCTGCCCCGCAGTAGTGAAAAAGAGTAAGGAACTGGCCTAGATTCAAAGGCCTCCTCAGATGCTCATCCACAAGGTTTTGGAAGGCTTCAAGTAGCTCAGTTGATTGTACACAACACCCATTAACTTGTAATGATGGGAATGAAAGAATGTGCCTTATCAGCTTCAAGTCTGCACAATCTGGGGTGCCTTATTGTGAAGCACATCTATTTGGCTCCTTAATTCTTTCTGACATATTTGGGCTATTGTCAGCATCCTGCACCTACACCAAACTGCTGGTCCATATGCAGTTTGGTCATCCTTGCCACGTCAGGGGAGTGATGTGAAGGAATGTGTTGTCCCTCTTACTTTTGTTTCAGATATGCTTTTGGACCTGCAATTTTATATTGCCCTGAAGATACCTTCAGGGATGACCTTCTGCTGTGATATGGTCAAACTACCCCAGGCCCCTTTTCACAGGAGGGGAGGAAGACTGCTTCCTGTGCGAAAATGCCCTCAGAGTTAGGAGAACTCCATGGAATAGAAGCTCTGGTCCCAAGCAGAAGCCAACCAGTCAGGCCATTAGGCCATTGGGAGGAGGAGGAGGAGGAGGAGGAGGAGGAGGAGGAGGAGAGTCCTTTCCCCCCTCCCCCTTTAGATGAATGGCAGTCATTCAAAAGGAATCCCTTTTTAAAGTCCTTTAGTTTATTATATCAAACAAAACAATAATTGCTTACACACTGTACGTGTGTGTGTTTCTACATGTGTGTTTTAAAAGGAACAATTAAAACTCTTGCCAAAGAAAACTTTACAATGTGTCAGGTTACACTGAACATAATGCTCAAGATGCCATCCATATGTTAAACTTTGTCATTATTTTTAGCACCTTTGTATGTGGTAAAAGCCCAATAATTGTTCGTTCAATAAGCTATTAGAAATCAAAATCAAGATAATTCCCTCAATAGCAGAAGAGCTGATTTTAAACATTTACTAAAGAATTTGCTAGTGGCTGTCTGGATTTATGCCACTCAGATCTGAAAGTGCTAATACAGAAAATTATTTACTTGTCTACTTGTTAAAAACTGAGATTGAGAATGTTGTGATTCTTCAATATGCTGAACAATATAGTTGCCAATCAAGTATTTAGCTCAACAAGTTATGTGAGCCTAGATCATATGGTTAGGTCATGCTAACATAGAGCTTTGAGTTTAGTAAGTGTGGCATGCAATATAGGTAGTCCTCAACTTACAACAATTCATTTAGTGACCATTCAGAGTTACAACATTGCTGAAAAAAGTGACTTATGACCATTTTTCACACAACCGTTGCAGCATCCCCATGGTCACATGATCAAAATTTGAATGCTTGGCAAGTGATTCATATTTATGACAGTTGCAGTGTCCCAGGATCATATGATTTACCTTTTGCTATTTTCTGACAAGCAAAGTCAATGGGGAAGCCAGATTCACTTAACAACCATGTTACTAATTTAACAACCACAGTGATTCACTTAACAAGTATGGCAAGAAAGGTCGTAAAATGGGGCAAAACTCACTTAACAACTGTCTCAGCAACATAAATTTTGGGCTCAATTATGGTCGTAAGTCGAGGACTACTTGTACACCCAATGTCTAAGGGTTTGCGTAGTTGCAGGACTCCATTTTCTTCCTTTAGGGTGGAAAAGCCAAATGTGTTCTGGATGGCTTAGGAGCATAGAATACTCACCAAATCATCAAAAGATCTATTCTAGAAGAAATCTGACAATATACTGTATCTGAGGGATTACTTTTGCAAGAAGCTAGTACTACATCTGACTGGCTGCATCAGTCAGTTTCCTGTGAATGAGATGGACATTTAATCAATTTTGGCGGCGGGGGGTGGGTGGGTGGAATCCATGGATCTTTAGTTTTTAATCATTGTCTTCAGTGCTGTGTCTACATTTATTCAGAAACAAAATAAAACTCCACTAAGTTCACTGAGAATTGTCCCTGGGTTATTTGATTTGATTTATAGCCTTACAGGGCCATTTGATTGAATTTTTCCAGGGTAAAAGATATTGGTTGAGCATATTCAAAAAGTAGAAGAACACACAGCTCAGTCTTTATCCTTTTTCTAACTTGAAGCTATCCAGATAGCCTGGATTACAACTCTTATTGCTCCTAGCTAACAGGATTATTTGGATAGCCTTGTAGTTGAGGATGAAGAAGGCTACAGTTCAATTAACCTAGATAATTCCTGACTGGGTTATATTAATTTTATATACATTCATGAAAGGAATTCTCACTACACATAAGTTATACAGTACTTTCAAGTTTACAAGGAGAAAATTGTCCTGACTTTTGATCACAACATATTTGATCTCACTCAATTGTTTGTTTGGAGAACTTTATGCTTTAACCTTTAAGAGATTCTCAAAGTCACTGTTCTGAAGGATATTCACACTGCGTTTTAACATGTGCCACCTTTAAAATAAATATCTTTAGCTATTCCAGGCTCTAGATTTTAGCCAGTAAAAAGTCTCTGCTATTTATTTGGAGACTTGGTTAGAAGAAAGATTGGTCATCAACCAGCAAAAAATTAAGCACATTGTTTCAAGGAGATGCATAGTTCTGAGATTCATAGAGCTGTAAATATAATCCAGTATGTTTTAACTAAATCCTATTGTGCTATTTCAATTCTTGCTACAATTCAAAACTTAGCAGTGCCGATTTCCTCAGCCTGGCATACACCCCCGTCTCAGTAATTTGTATTATCTGTCTACAGCAAGACTGTCAATGTCATGTCATTGTGAAGTTGATAAGATCCCATCTCAAGTGCTCAAGCTTAAAGAACGCTGAAACAGGCAGTCTTCCTGTAAATCTCAAACTGAAGCTTGCTTTAGGTGTATTAGGATATTTCTGTGTAAAATACAAATTTGTTTTTCCAAACAAATCAAATCCCCTTTAGATTTAGCCACTGATGAGTAGCTAAAATTTACTTTTTTTGTCTCAAGATTGGTATTCCATCCAGTTGACTCTGAGTCACATGATCACCAACAGTTCTTCTTTCAATCCATATTGCCCTCCGCAGTCTCTCCAGCCACAGAATACAGCCCAGAAGAAAAGGCCACCATTACACGAAACATCTCAGCTATCTGTCATATTACCTAAGTTAGTGAAAACTCAGTGAATGGCTCCTTGAGAATGACAGACTGTGAGCTGGAAGGGCCTTTCAGATCCACTTACACTTCTTTTACAGTCCCTGATTTCCTCCTTCAGATGTCTCACATTTGGGGCTAGGAAGGGTGGGGGAGAGAAGCCTGCTGAAAATCAAAAGATTTCAGTCTTCCACAATCTTGTCGTTGGTTTCCTGCAGGGGGAAGATTAGACAGGATACCGCCAATATCAATATTATTGTCAGATTGAGGAAGCTGGAGAAGGAAGAAGCTATCTAAACAAGTGTGGCTAAACATCACCTACACTTGGCAGATTTGTTGTGTGCGCCATAAGGAGGGGAGGGAAGGAGGTCCAACTAAATTAAAATGAGGTCCAGATGTGCCAGCAACCAGGATATTTTAATTGGGTGGGGCATTTAGCCATCAACCAATGCAGACATTGCCTCTTTCACTCTACTTCCTGGCCTGTTTTTTCTACATGCTTTGCTTCTCAAATCAGAAAGCTTGCTTGTCCATTGCTACATTATTTGTTTTCTACAAACCCAGACACTAAAACATGACATTCCCAAAATGCACTGCAAACATACCTCCTCAAGATGCTTGTCAAGATCAGGGCTCCTTCTTTGGCTAAGCCAAAAGTGACAGCTGGGTTCACGTTAAGATTCTGCTGAAGTTTAATTTTACCTGCAGGTTCTCAGCTGCGATTCTCTGCTTTTCTGCCTGGCTATCCCTCCAAGCAGCTGCCAGGTCTCTCAGCCTGACACTGGAATTGGTTTTTCTGGCTGCTTGCCTTCCTTGATTTGACACGTCCTCACTCACGTGCACATGTTGATCCCAACTGATAGGCCATTCCTGCAATCGTCTGTATGTAGAAGTAAGGGTGAGGCAAGGCTCAGGAGACAACAACAGTGTCCAAATGCTGTTGAAATGCTGATAGAAATGGCTAGGCAGGCAGAACAATGATCTATCTCCCCTTGCCTCAGATCTGGGCAAAAATCAAGAGAAGCATCCAGTGTCTCCTTCTCAAAAATAATCCAAATATAATAATAATAATGATAAAGTTGGAAGGGACCTTGGAGGTCATCTAGTCCAACCCCCTGCTCAGGCAGGAAACCCTATACCATTTTGGACAAATGACTGTCCAGTTTCTTCTTAAAAACTTCCAGTGTTGGTGCATTCACCGCTTCTGGAGGCAGGTTATTCCATTGGTTAATTGTTCTAACTGTCAGGAAGTTTCTCCTTAGTTCTAGGTTGCTTCTCTCTTTGGTTAGTTTCCATCCATTGCTTCTTGTCCTGCCTTCAGGCGCCTTGGAAAATAGCTTGACTCCCTCTTCTTTGTGGCAACCCCTGAGATATTGGAATACTGCTATCATGTCCCCCCTCGTCCTTCTCTTTGTTAAACTACACATACCCAATTCCAGCAACCGTTCCTTATATGTTTTAGCCTCCAGTCCCCTAATCACCTTTGTTATGATGCCGTCTTTGACATGTACTGAATGCGGGAGACTCCAATACTGTAATAGGCTGAAGCTTAAGGTGAACCAGAGTTCAGTGGATGTTTTTCAAAAGGCCTGATCCTAGAGCAAGATACATATCTTCCTAAAATGAGCATCAATTAATTGTTGTTACTTTATTCACTTATTTATCCAGTTTTATTGTTGCTAAGTAGCCCTTCTTTAGCTTCCAGGGAGGCTGCTTGAAACCTAATTCCATGATCAACTAGACAAAATATCTTATTTCTGATTAGTGTTGAGTGCTTCAACAGTAGGACCGGCTGCTTATAGATTGGGAAATACTGTATTTATACACATATGGGATAGCAAGTTAATTCAATCCTTACTTCTGAGTAAACTTTTATGGTATAGAATTGCTTGGTAGACATAGAGGTTTATTAGATGTGCCATAGTTGCTATATGCAGTATGATTTGTAGGGAGTTAGAAATTAGGGTGGTATAATGATTGAGGTATTGAGTAGGCTGTGGAGACCAAGGTTCTAGTTGGTGTGCAGCCAGAGAAGCTTACCAATGGTTTCCCAGTTTCTAGCCTGAGAATAGAATAGAATAGAATAGAATAGAATAGAATAGAATAGAATAGAATAGAATAGAATAGAATAGAATAGAATAGAATAGAAGCTGGAAGGGACCTTGGAGGTCTTCTAGTCCAGCCCCCTGCTCAAGCAGGAGAACCTATACAATCTCAGATAAGTGACTGTTTAGCCTCTTCTTAAAAATCTTCAGTGATGGAGTGCCCACAATTTCTGGAGGCAAGCTGTTCCACTGGTTAATTATCCTCACTGTCAGGAAGTTTCTTCTTAATTCCAGGTTGCTTCTCTCTTTGGTCAGTTTCCAACCATTGCTTCTTGTCCTGCCCTCTGGTGCTTTGGAGAATAAGGTGACCCCCTCTTCTGATGCCTAAGTGCTACACCAAACTGACTCTTACATACTGTGTACAATTCTTAATTTGGTCCCCTATATAAGCTGCCTTGAGATGCTGGGGAAAATGCAGGAAATGTAATTAATGAAATGAAATAATGGAATTTATTCTGTTATTCCTCATTGCTCACCTCCACCAGAAACCACCTGAGTTCTGAGTTTTTCTGAGCTCTGCTTTTTTTTTTAACCTTCTTCTTTAAGTCATATGTGTCTGACCTGCTGTTACAAAACCTTTATTCCATAAAGACTGACTGCAGAGTATTGTCATTGTGTTAAGCCACAATGTTGGCTTGCTGTCCCTCGATTCAACCTAGCTAATTATGATTTATCCATGGCTAAATAAAGTAGGACTCTGTGCTATAAATTAGCCAAAGGTATTGAAAAGACTGCACTGTTCTGCAGCTTTACTTGTAAATGTTTGTTCCTGTCTTATGTTGTACTAAACCAGTTTTGGAAATGGCATAGAAAGCTTAAATTAAAAAAAGAAAATTGCTTTGGAGTAAATACGGTTTCAATCTGCAGGCGCAGGATAGCAGCAGAGACTGGAGCTGATATTGCTAATTCTTTAATGCAGGTCAAAAAGGAACGATTTCCAAAAGGGAAAGAGAAAGTAGATTCCTAACTTACAGGCTGAGATACACTGCATCAAAATACAAGTAATGGGCCTTGGGAAGTGAAGGGTAGTGAACAGCATATGCTCTGAGATAGAAACAAGCATAGAATGGAACAGTTGGCAATACTGATCTAGTTCCTATTACATTTGCTCTGGATTTTTTTTTTCTCCACAATCCCAAGTCAGATGTGGCCCGTTTTCATCTTCCCTCTTTCTGCCAGTTTTATTCACCTTACCAAATTTGATTCCCTCCCGTTCAGTTTTTAGAGAGGCAGGTGCAGTCCCAATCCTCTGCATAATTAATTTTGGAAGTTCTGTAGGGGAGGGAAGAATCAAACTACGCCAAGATGGTTGTTTCGGGAATGCCAAAACTTTTTTGCCCTCTTGGATCCCGCTTTCCGCAGGCCCCAGAAGTAAAGCGGGAGGTCCTGGGCCGCCTCTATGCATCGCAGCACCGAACCTACCCAGACGGGCCTGCCCCTTCTTGCAGCTTCTTCATTAACACGAGGTCCCTTTTTCTCTTACCCTTAGGACATTCCTAAAAGTCCCAAATTGTAAGGAGGGCGGAGCCCAATGTCAGGGGAGAGAAGGGGAAGGAAAGGGGGAGGCCTCAGCTAAGTGGCGCTGCTGACGCGGTTGCAGGACGAGAAGCCGCGATCGAGATACCCTTCTGGGAGGTTGGAGCGAGATCTGTCGCTCCTCGAGGCCTAGCTTAGGTGGTCCCGGTATCCACGTTTTCATTGCGATGGGGCATTGAAGCGAGCTGCTGCTAGCAGCTTTCCTGCCTGGCAATTATTTCCGTGTTTAGAAGAAGGCGTTCCGTTTGCTTATTCTCCATGCCGCAAGACATTTCGCGCCTGTTTCTCGCCCCGCAACTTTTGCTCTTCTGAATCTTTTCAAGGTGGACAATAAAGAACCGGCCTCTGGGAAATCTGCTGGTAGGCTGAAGCTGCCAGGAAATCCTTGAGTAAAACGAAGGAAGAGATTGGATAATTTAATGCCTGTAAAGAGCTCAGCTTGAGGGAAAATGCATAAGCATGGATTTTCCTGGCTCATTGGCACTGCCAGTTATCCTTAGGGCTTCAGAAGAGCTACCTCTTCACTTCCATCAGAGACTGTGGACCATAGGTCTCACGATCCCAATGGGCTGCTGGTTATGGGAATTACGGTTTAAATGCATTTGGGTCAATATAAGAGGGAGGAAAATAACATTGCCATAGGTGTTTACTATAGGCCACCTAACCAACCAACCAGAGGAAATAGATGCACTTTTTGCTAGTCAGTTAACTAAGGTACCATATGTAGGAAGCACATCACAATGCGGGACTTTAATTACCCTGACATCAACTGGGAGACAAATTCTACACCAAGTGGAAGATCAAACAGATTCCTGACAAACCTAGCAGACAACTTTGTCTCCCAAAAAGTAGACAAGGGAACTAGGGGATCAGCCATATTGGACTTAATTCTCACTAACAGACATGAAATGATAGAAGGTGTTGAAGCCACAGGATCCTTGGGGGGGAGTGATCATGTAATATTGGAATTCAACATTATGCAAACACAAGCAATAGAACATAGTCAAACTAGAGGCTTGGACTTTAAGAGAGCTAATTTCAATAAACTTAGAGCTTGGGAAGGATTCCATGGATGAGAATCCTCAAGGAGAAAACAACTCAAGAAGCTTGGGAAATTTTGAAAAGTGAGATTATAAAAGCCCAGTATAGCACAATACCAATGAAGAAGAAAAACAACAGCTCTCAAAAGAAACCAGCACGGCTGCATAAAGAACTCTCTGATAAATTGAAAGACAAAAAGGACAAGTATAAAAAGTGGAAAGAGGGGCATATAACTAAGGCAGAATATCAGCAAATAGTTCGAGCCTGCAAAGATGAAGTGAGGAAAGCTAAGGCTCAAAATGATCTAAGGCTTGCAACAAAAGTCAAAACTAACAAAAAAAAGGTTCTTTCAACATGTAAAAAACAAGAAAAAGGTTAAGGAAATGATTGGTCCATTAGTGGGAAAAAGTGGCAAGAAGGTGATAAGCAACAGGGATAAAGCAGAACTACTTAACTTGTTTTTTGCATCCATCTTTACACAAAGGGAAAAAACAGTCCAACCTATCAAAAACAGTACTGTAAAAAAAAAGATTAGAAACACAAGTTAAGATAGGCAAGAAAATGATAAGTGAGCACCTGTCCACCCTAGATGACTTCAAATCACCAGGACCAGATGGATTACACCCCCAGGTTCTGAAGGAACTGGCAGGTGTGATCTCAGAATCACTGAACTATATCTTTCAAAGATCCTGGAACACTGGGTAACTACCAGAGGACTGGAAAAGAGCTGATGTAGTTCCCATCTTCAAAAAAGGGGGAAAATTGGATCCAGGAAATTACAGTCTTGGTAAGGCCACACTTGGAATACTGCATCCAGCTTTGGTCACCGTGATGTAAAAAAGATGTTGAGACTCTAGAAAGAGTACAGAGAAGAGCAACAAAGATGATTAGGGGACTTGAGGCTAAAACATATAAGGAACAGTTGCTGGAACTGGGTATGTCTAGTTTAATGAAGAGAAGGACAAGGGGTGACATGATAGCAGCATTCAAATATCTCGGGCTGCCACAAAGAAGAGGGAGTCAAGCTATTTTCCAAGGCGCCTGAAGACAGGACAAGAAGCAACGGATGGAAACTAACCAAGGAGAGAAGCAACCTAGAACTAAGGAGAAATTTCCTGACAGTTAGAACAATTAAACATTCCAGAAATTGTGAATGCTCCAACACTGGATGTTTGCTTGTTTGTGCGGACCAGTTTGGGGCATGCCATGGCCCAGTACTGGTCCACGGACTGGGGGTTGGAGACCCCTCCTCTAGAGGGAAGGCTTCAAGAAGTAATAGAGAAATAAGAATTGGTAATGGAAGAACAAGTTTTATGTCAATATAATTTTATGCCCACAAAAGGGTGAATGTTTAGCATTTCAAGTAAGCCTCAAATCATCCTATTTGCAACTGAATTTGGATTCAAAGAAAGTTTGCCATAGCTTCTAATTGATGGAGCTCTTCAATTATTGCTGCTTTTAACTCAGATTCCCTTCTCCAGTTATAGGTTTTAGTAGCATTTGGCATTTTTATTTAGCATCTACTTATGCCTAAGTACTAAACCTGTGAAAAAAGTTGGACTGAAAAAGACTGAGTTAAACTCACCTGGTTCTATGAAAACTTAGTTCCATGTTTTAACCACATCCTGGGTGTTACTAGTTTTCTCCAGTACTGTATATCCATGTTTTATGGCACTTCTGCCTGGATTCAGATGAAGCTGGTAGAATATCACCTCCTATCAGTCTTAGTTCTGGTTCTCCTTCACAGAAAACCTTTAGGCAATGTACTTTTCTACCATTTATGCTAGTCCTTAGTGAGCAGGACAAAGTGTTGGTGTGCTTGTGGGCATTTTGTCTTAGTTTAATAAGATGCAGGGAAGTGTATGTTGATGGATTAAAACAAGAGAGCTTGAGGCACAGAATAATGTCAAGAAAAGGTTTCTAAATAATGTAGCTTTATAGAAGTCACAAAGAAAGCAATTAAACCAGCATCCACAACCAAGTTAATAGGACGAGAGAGTGTGAAAGTAAATAGAAAGTGACACAGAAACAAGCCAAGCTGGGCATGGTATTTTAGGCAAAGAGAGAAAGATTGTCAGTTTGATTCAGGACAAATGCAGAAGAATTTGAGACTTCACAGATGATGACTGATCTTTTAATTGTATCTAATCCCACTGAAATGGAACCTTTGGTGAGTGGGGAGAAAGATGCACTTTTAGTGCTGGTGCAGAAGCTGAGCTCAATTGTGTGGCTTTTTTCTCAGGAGGATTGAAATACTTGGGAAAGCATCAGCATCACTAGGAACCTCAGCATGGGGAGGAATGACAAACCCCTTCTGGTCCACCATACAGAATTACAGAGTCATCAGTTGGGGCTCCTGTTGAAAATATGAACACAGATTAAATTGTTGGGTTGGGTTTTTTTTTAATACTCTGGAACACATTTTGAAGAAATGAATCATTTAAATGAAATATACAGTGCTCATCTGGAACCTCTGACCCATATATTATATTGCAGACAGAAAATACTGTATATAGAGGAGACCAAAAATGCTTTCTCAAGGTCTTGTGTACAACCAGTTTTATTAGCACAATCTACTACAGCTGTTATGACTGGTACAGAAGGTATTTTTCTCCATCAAGTATGTGCTTTTGTGATAGCTATATTACCTTTCTCCATATCTGCCCACAGCTCTGGATAAACTATACCTGGATATGACATTCTTAGTGTATATAGTTTTTGTCATTCTAAAACTTTAATTACTAAGGAAATAAGCCAGCGTATTGCCTAATTCTCTTTTCTACCAGTATCTGTCTAGGGGCTGAAAACTGCACCATATTTAGTCATGACAATAGAAAGAATGGACTGAACAGAGGCAGTTTGTTCAACTGGTCTCCTGAAATTTTGAGTGGTGTCTAAGAAGATGGAATGTATGAATTTGTCTTTTAACAATTGGATTGATTGGCCCCTTAGTTAAATATTATATAAACCTGAGTGGGATATTATCTAAACACTGATGATATCCAATAAAGTAACAACTTACTTCTAATCTATAAAACAAACATTATTCTATTTAGTCTGGTGCTATTATTCTGTGTCCTTTTTATTCAATGCTACTATATTTTCTCTCCGTGCTTTTTGATTAATTGTAATTTAATAAGAAATATTACATATTTCTAACCTTACAAATCTTCTTGCCCTCTTCAGGTTAGGACTATTTTGCTGTGATTAAGTGGGAGTAAAGATATACTTAGCCAAGGCTGTAGGAAAGCTTCTCTGCAGCTGCTGGATGCAGTTTGTGAATGCTCAAGAGAGAGAAAATTGGATATATTGGCTATTGTCCCATCATACACAATCATTGTGCCACATCTCTTTGGATGAGGTTCCAAAGCACATGAACACATTAAATGGGTCAAAAGTTACCATTCTGAGAATACAGGGTCACCACACATTTTCTCCAGGAAGTGCCTGGTATGAGATCTTGTATCAGGTCAATACTAGTAAGGCTTCATAGCATCACCAGCCACTCCCCCATTGATTAGGCAAGCAGCAGTAGATGTGAAAGGCCCAGGAGAGAGAAAGAGAGAAACGGAAACAGAAGTGCTCCAGACCTTGGCTCAGGCAAAACCCACAACTCCCGTACACATATTCTGGCTTCCTATTTCTTTTGTCAACTTCCTTTCCAATAACCAACCACTCAATAGCTACTTTGCTGATCTCTGCCCAGAATCATTCTTCATCCAGAGCAGCCAGAGGGAGCACTGGGTTGTCAAACTTGACTCTATTTCCTCTTCCCCCAGTCTCTGTGTGTGAATCTTCTCAGAATTAGGTCTGAGATACATCCACATGCATGAGGTTTCAGGAGGACCATAGACACTTAGCAGATTCTGTACCAGATTTTGTCACCTTTCTATGCATTTTGTGGGTCTGACTATGTATGGTTCATTTTGCAGTGCATGTGACAAAACGTTCAGGTTTCCTGCTAAATGTTGAATTTTGAATAGTGGACCTCAGAAGCAATAGATGGACTTGTACAATATATAGGCTTCAAACACCTGTGATCTGCTTCTATATTTTTATTAGTATATTGACAACTAGCTTGCTAAATAATCTTAGATGTCAAAACACACAAATACATCAGGGGTAAAAGGCCCATCTGTTTAATCCAAAGATGGAGAATAAACTTTTATGAAGGCTTCATGATACTTATTTGATTCCGCTTCCTTTATTGCATAAACAAGTTGATCAGCTTTGGGCCCCAGATGCATACATATGCCATTTTAGCCCCCTTCTGGCAATGTGTTTGCTTCAGTGATCATGCAGCTCACATCCTTCCATCCACAGCTGCACTAGGTCCTTCTTCAAGATGGATAAAATCCAAGCCCTGGAAGCCACTACTGCAGCAAGTAGAGTTCACTGAAGAGGCATTTAGAAACAGAATTTACTGGCATGTCATGAAAACTGGCAGCCACCATACCCTGACCTCTTTTCTGATAATAATTCTACCTCACAAGTATGCAGAAAATGAAAACTTGGAAGCTTAAAGGTTATCTTTGCATACAGTTAATTGCAAGGTAATTGAGGCTTAAACAAAAAAAGAATGTATTTTATGTTTGTGATCAGTGACAAGAATGATAACCATTGTTAAAGGTGGATATTGATGTTGCACAAAGTTAAGAAGAGCACTTTCCTGGTTTCCCACAATCACAATTCCCTTTGGGAGGTACTGGGAATTCTGGAATTTATTTATTTGATTTTGGCACTGCCCAACTGCAAACCAATATCAATGAACCAATATCAATATATGTGAAAAGCTACTGTAAGTATTATTTTACTCCTTGAAAACATCTCCAGTAAAGGGTTTAGAAAAAATCCATGAAAGTATTTTACATGTTACCTTTATAAAACAACATAAGTATGCAATCTGTTACTGCTAGTTTTGCAAATAGTAAAGAAGCATCAGCAAAGTACAGGAACTGTGGAACAGGGGTTCTGAACATGACATCATGTTATTTAGATGGAATCCTAAATAAATGTTTGCCACAGAAATTACATCTAAGTGCTCAAATTCCAATTGGTTCAGTCTGTGCTTCTACTTGTATTTATTACTTGTTTTCTTCAGTTAAGACCTGGGATTTTTTTGCTGGTATGTTTTGAATTGAAAATGCAATGCATAAATTGTACTCTTAAGCCTTTTATATGCAGTTAATTTCATGCCCCCTTTTGTTTTGTAGTAACTCACTGCATTGTGCACTTTGTAGTCTAAAACATTTCACAGTCTTTTCAAATGCATATTTCACCAAAGGCAATGTCTTGTAAAAACACAAAGAGATTTGGTGAAAAAAAGTTAAGTGGTGAAAAAAAATGCCATGGAGTTGTCAAAAGTGCAAGAATATAAAAAATTTATACAGTATGACAAAAGTTGTTGAATGCATTTGGATTTCAGCATATATGCCTGATTTTTCAGAATAAGATTTAGTATTACAGTACATTAAAGGACATGACCCAGCACAGCTTTTCATACTGACATTTGGAAAACCAACAGTTATTCTCTTTTTGTATCTTTGCTTCTATACTTTCTCACTTCTAAGTACCGTAGGAACAAATGAAATATTTTACTCTGGAACAGTCTTGTTTGTGCAGCTTTACAGGCATCTTATTTTCAATGCAAACATTTGCAAATGTTGTTAAATGTTATTGATACTTGTAATCTTAGCTCTTTTAACATACTTTTCTCCATATTCTTAAGTTACAACAAAATTGTGATGGCTTGTGGAGAGAAGTTGTGATACATCTAAACATACTTAGGTCCCACTGAATCTGCCCATACTAAAGATCAGTACCCCTCTCATACAGACTTATCTAAAGGTACAGTAAAAGCTACCCAAAGATACCCTCAAATATTTTCCTATTGGAAATGATGCAAAACACTATGAAAACTTAAGGCAAAGACCAGATAAACAGCTCAAGTCCAGCACCCTATTTTCAGCAGTTGCCAATGTAACTTTCTTAAAAATATTGTAAAAGCAAATCACAGACTGAGCAGTTCCTCCCCAATTGTTTTCTTCCCAGCAATTGGTATTCTGGGGTACAGTACATTCATCTGTGCAGAAGTTTTATTTAGTTAACATAGTCATGAGTTTTGGGGCAGACCTATCCCGGATGACTGTGTCTAAGGCCTGCTGAGACAGCTATTCTGATAAATAAATCAATTATGCATTGTGGGAAGAAGTCCTTTCTTTTCAAACTCTTATCAGTCACTTCCACTGCATTACTCCAATATATTTATCTCTACTTTCAAATATTACAAAACAGGAATAAATATTTCCTCTTTTCTATATGTACAAATTAATAATAACAGCAACAGCTATTGCCTAATAATAACCCTAGTATTTATATACTGCTTTCAGATGTATTTTCCAATGGCTATCTTATAACCCCAGTAAGGTAAATTATGCCAGTTTTGTTATACTCTGTACAGCAGATGAGGAGACTGACCATTTCTACAGTAATAACTCATAACATCTTAGTATCCCCTTGCTATTTGTGTGGTGACAACAAGCAAGTCTTTATTATTAATAGAATAGGAATGATTAAACAGTACATAAGTTTCTCAAGATAATATCAATTCCTACTAAGATAATGTCTTGAGGCTGAGAAAGTTGGTCCCCTAGACCAACTAATGAGCAAATTCATAGCTAACCCCCAAATCTTGGGGAGGCTGAGGACATATCACTTAACAATAAAAATTAGGGTGATCAGTCCTTTCACCCACCCTGCACCCAAACAGGCTTACCAATGAATTTATGGCAGAGATCCCTTTCAATCACTGAAGGCATTTTCAGGAACTCAGTCATTGGCTACTATACAAAAGACTCCTTTTACTCAATCTCAATTCCTGGAGTTTTTTTTTTTAATTTGGCAGAGATAGGATATAGTTTGCCATTGCTTTCTTCTAGTACTTTTAACCTAGAAGTCCAGCCTACAGGTCTGGTATTCTGATATATTATGATCCTATTTAGTTTCTAAGATCAGGCAATTTAAGCATGCAGCAAAATTTACTCCAAGATTGATGCTCAGAAATTTGCTTCTGGTTCACTTAGTCACACACCCCTCGGTTATCATAGGCAACTATAGAAAAAATATTGTGTTTTAGATCATAATTACGGTCCTGCATAAACCAGAGGAAATTCTGTATATATAGATAGCCTTGAGCTCTTGAAGAAATAAAGAATGTCTCCCTGAAGGCCATGGATCTCCAGTGTGTGCATAGAAACGTCCATATTGTTTTCTTGACACAATACAAAATTGTGTGTTCTGATTTCTTTTATTATGCTTTCTTGTTTGTTCTTACTAATTAATGTCCTAGCCCAGATTGCATTCCTGCTGGCCTTCCAGGCTAGTACCTGCTTAGTTTTCTGAGATCAGCCAGGGTAGCTATATGGGCCTTTCCTGCCAAAACCTGGGATTTAGATCTCACTAATAAAGAGGGATATAAATAACACGATGTGACTGAAAGCTGGGAGATTACCTCCGGGTGGCAAATATTTTCAAGGACTTCTGGCTCCAGCTCCGGCTCCTAACCACCCTGAGCTGTCAGGAAGAGGCCCTGTGATTCTTCAATAACTGGGAGCCGAAGTCCTGCGACCCTTCCCTCCTCCCTGGGCCGGCTAGGAGCTCCTCGCCCATCGCTTCTCCGGCCTTGCCTGCCACGATCCGATAGGGTGTCGGCAGCGCGCCCATTTCCCGCGCAAGAATTCCGAGCGGGAGGGCTCTTTCCAGGCAAGATGGATTCAAGCGAAACCCGCTCGCCACCCGCCCCGCGGGTCTAATAAGGTCACGCCGTTTGCGGCGCGCTTTTTTTAAGGACAAGCCCTCGGCTCCCAGCCTCCCCGTTCTTCCCAGAAACGCTGACAACCAAGGCGCGGGAGGGGCCGGGAGCGAGGCGAGCCTCCGTCTTCGGCCTCCCCGTCCCTTTTATGTGCGGCGCTGGGGCGGGCCCGGCTGCTTGAACCTCCTCCTCCTCCTCCTCCTCCTCCTCCTCTCTCGGAGGCGCGCCCAGGCGGGTCGAAGGCTGCACACAAAGCGACCTGAGAATTTCTGTCACTCTCCGCATCTGGTCCGAAGTGCTTTAATCCCAATTAGGGGCGGCTGACACACGGTCCTATTCACGGCCCTCCGCTCTTGAATACATTTGCCTAGAAATGAACTTCGCCCATAGAGGCGCCGCTAAATGTGCCCAACAGCAAGGAAAATCGAATTGAGGCCCGGCCGCCTCGGAAGGCGAGGGTCGGAGAAAAGATATGAATTTATAAGGGCGACACCGAAACATCGCCATTCACCCCCAAGGCGGCCGACTTTTCTTCGCACCCTGTCAACCGGGAGATAAGTGGGCCGAGGGAAAGGAGGGCGGGAGCCGGGAGAGGGGACGCTGAAAGGAAGGCGACTCTCGACAGACTTTGAATACGTGATGCGGCAAGTGGCCGCCCGCCCGCCCGNGAAGAAGAAGAAGAAGAAGAAGAAGAAGAAGAAGAAGAAGAAGAAGAAGAAGAAGAAGAAGAAGAAGAAGAAGAAGAAGAAGAAGAAGAAGAAGAAGAAGAAGAAGAAGAAGAAGAAGAAGAAGAAGAAGAAGAAGAAGAAGAAGAAGAAGAAGAAGAAGAAGAAGAAGAAGAAGAAGAAGAAGAAGAAGAAGAAGCGGAGAAGGAAGTCGGCAACGGCTATGGAAGCTGAGATGGTCGTGTCAACTGCCGTGGGAGCCCAATTACTATTTAAAAGCTGCTCCAATATCCCACCGCCTCTACCCGCCACCAAACCCGCCCGTGTCCAATCGCCTTTCTTTGGCTCTACTCGCGCACCTTTCGCACCATCCAGAGAGCGCTAGATTCGCCCAGGAAAGCAAACGGAGCCGAGCTCCGCTGGGGCGGACGATGGAGTCGAGGGGTGTACACCCGCTCTAATAAAAGGGATAGTTTAGAGGGGGAAAAAAACGTTCTCCAAAATGATGCTTCCAGACATGGAATATGGGTATGCAAGAGCTAGAAGATGGGAGTTGTTGTCCAGACGTACTGAAGGGGGATTGGCAACGCTTAGGCCTGCTTTACCCCTATGGCAAACTCAACTGAAGTATGCTGAGTCTGTCTTCATTTCGTGCTGTGTGTGTGGGCTTCTTTTTCTGTGTTATGTGTAGGAGAAACTTCTGAAATATGATTCCCATACCCAAACTTTGCAGTTGGCGAATGGCTCTATCTCTTCGCCCCCCTTCCTGAGTCAGATCTCAGGATGATCGAACTGTATACCAAGTACGAGTTAACACTACATAGGGACCGATATATCAAATAAATAATGCTTCCTCCAGAGCAAGATTCGTTTAAAATTATATCAACCTCGTCCCCCATTTGGATTAAGAAAAATATTATCCCCCCCCCCGTGCTGCTTAAAAATACAACATCAAAGATTTTTAGCTGTGTAAACCTTTATTTGTGGAGGAAAATATGAATTAGGAGTAAATAAATTTACGCTTCCTAGTTCGCCCTCATAGCGGAGAAAACAATATTAGGGATGAAAAAAAGGCTTCAGGTACAAATGTTTTTTTGATCCTTATGCACGGTTTATTGACTCGGATTAACTGCTATGTCAAATGCCCATTGAGCTATACAATTTGTTTGCACCACCAGTCACAATAATCCGATTGACTTTCTTCGGATTTTGGCGATGGGGCGGAGAGATTGACATGAAGCTGAATAGAAGAAACTCGAAAGTGAATATTAGAGTTGAGGGTGTGTGCGTGAGAAAGAGAAGAGTGAGAAAGGGAAGAGAGAAATTGTGGCTGAAATGCATCTTTCTTTGAAGTCCAATAGGACTGACCTTGCCGGCTCTGTTCTGTTTATAATGGAACAATCTGAGCCACAGAATAAACTTTCTTTTCTTTTCTTTTCTTTCTTTCTTTCTTTCTTTCTTTCTTTCTTTCTTTCTTTCTTTCTTTCTTTCTTTTTTTTCTTTCTTTCTTTCTTTCTTTCTTTCCCTTTCCCCCCCTTTATTGTTTAAGCATCCACTGTGTGTCTTTCCCCCAACATAATGGCGCTGGCCCTGTATACAGGCATTCATGCTGGTTTGAATGTAATGTTGAATCTTCTCACTGCTGAAGCAGTTTGATGGTCTGAATGGAGCTCCCTGGTGGGACATTGCTAGGCACAACTGTGCTTCTTTGGACGGCTGTTGTTCCTTAACATTCATGCCTCATTATGGGGCAACCTGTTCAAGCCAAAAGAGAGCCAGCTCTGAGCCAAAGCTTTCCCTTGGGGGCGTTGGCAGTTCAACGCTAGAGAGACAGAGAGGGAGAAAAAGAGAGAAAGCTGGCTAAGGGGGGGGGGGGAGGAATCTTTTGGTCGCTGGGCAAAAGTGATTTCCCCCTTTTAACTGGTCTTTCCAGTGGCCCAGTTGAAGTGTCTGAAAAGGGACTAGTGGAATGTTGTGAGTCCCACATTGTCTCGGAATAAAGCTAGAAGCATGTAATTAATGTGTCCTTTTAATAAGGGACAATAAAACCGTTCAAGCTATTTAATTTCATTTAATTTTCCATCCCATTTGCTCCCAAGTCTCCTTCTCCTCCTCCTCTCCCCTCCGCCCTCCAACTTTTTTTTTTTTTTTTTTTTTTTGGTAAACACTAGGTTGATTTCAGACTCTTTTTTTTAAAGGAAGGAAGGAAGGAACATGTATATAACACATATAATCACCTTTTCCTGCCCCCTACCCCGTTTTTTTTCGGAGGAGGCATTTGTTACTATAGAAAGCAGCTCTGCAGCTTTAAGAAGAAATAAAATAAAATAAAAATAGGCTCGTGAAATATATGTCTTCGTGCCCCCTCCCCCATGTTTCTCTTCCTTGACATGGATGGCGTGCAGACCCGATTGACTAGATTTCTTATACAGGCTCGGTCCTCAAGCCCCTTTCTCTTACAGCCGGCTGTTTTCAGAACGATTTCGACCCTTGCTTTTTGACTTGAGAATCCCACTCCGAGTCACTCCAGTCAATCTGTCCTCTTGTGGCCTGCTGCAGTATGTTGTGCAGGGCAGAGGTTATCCTTCTTGTCCTCGGCCAGAATTTATTGCCCTCCCTTTTTGCTGAGGGAGGGGATCACTAGGTCATCTTCAATCTGGCCTTAAAGAAGCAGAGGGAGGGAATCATTTTGGAAGCCAACCCAAATGTGGAGAAAGGGAGAGGGAGGCGGAGGGACACACACACACACACACACACACAGAGAGAGAGAGAGAGAGAGACAGAGAGAGAGACAGAGACAGAGACAGAGACAGAGAGACAGAGAAGAATTCAGCTTTGGCTCCTCAATCCAAAGCCCCAGCTCCTTGGATGCTGCCTCAAAAGTCTTGATCCCATTGAAACTGGCAGAGTTTTTCAGTGGAAAACTGATTTCTGAAAGTAGGGATGCAGCCCGTAGGAAAAGTCCTTAAAAAAAGATTTAAGAGTCCTAAAAATGCCTGTGACAAAATATTCATAAGGCTTCCATCCTGCATCACTGTCTGCTGCATCTTATCCTAATGTAGTTATTGCTTTCTTATTTACTCATTCTTTGTCCATGAAACTAAAAGCCTGATAAAGGGAAATGAATGGAGAAACTCCCCAAAGTTAAATAACTATATACACTTGGTCTACTAGTTTGAATGAAAAGCGTGGCTGCAGCCCATCAGCTCAGAACCATACTTGGAATGGGACCTCGCTGCCTCTCTCTCTCTCTCTCTCTCTCTGTGTGTGTGTGTGTGTGTAATGTGCAGTTGTCTTCCCTTTAAAAGATCTGAAAAGAAGATTCTTTTTCAACAGCCTTGAGAACGGTGGACGGTGTTAATTCAGTACATAAATATAATGAATCAGATGTTTCCTAAGCATGCTGCAGGAGTCTAACTTAGCACACTGCAGTCTCCAGAAGCACCTAGCTGCAAATGTTCTTAGCAGAAGCAAGTTGGAACTGCAGCCAAGATCAGAAAAGTCTCTAATACCCCAAAATGTCTCCTGGAGGATAATAAACCACAGTGAGTTGGGCAGCATAAAAAATTGATAAATAATTAAATAATTGCCATGTTTTCAAAGGCTTGGGTCTCAGTATTTGATAGCATCCTGTGGAAGAAAATGTGTAATATACTTCTACTTTTAATTCTTCAATCTCAAGCTATGGAAGGAGTCCAAATCTGACACCTAGTTTAAAATTGAAGCATACTGATTTGGAAGGAAACTGGCTAGCTCGAACAAAATTAACTTTCAGCTATTATGTCTGAACTGTAACAATCTGGACCACCGCTAGATGACAGCAATGAGATACGAGAAACCTAAATTAGCTTCTGCAGCACAGCCAGTTTCACCCTGCTTTTGAAGTTAGGTGTCTAATGACCCCTTCTCATGGAGTTGAACTTGTTTTCATGCAAGTTGAGGATGCTAGATCCCTTTCCTTTTCTGCTTGCTTGCTCTCATTTTTTTAAAGTTGCAATGGGATGCCTTCTTAAGTAGAGGTAAATTCCTGAATGCAACAGGTGCTATTTCTAACTATTACCAGGCCTCTCTACCAGGCATTTAGGTATCTGAGCAGTCCATGGTTGTTTGTAGAGATGTCCCACTGGTTCAATTGTTCTCACACTAAGTGAGCATGTATTCCACTTCACCTGCAATTTCAAACAGCTTCACGACCAACATGTGATTCTTTTTTCTTTTTTTTTAGAAATACAGGGTCTAAATAGGAAAAAAAAATCTGTACTTTTGCTAGAATCCTCCATATAACAAAATAAGTCTTTCCAATAGCAAAGAAGGTGCTCTCCCAGCTAAAAGATGGCAACACCACCACTCTGTAACCTAAAAAAGGAACAATCATCGCAGTATGTTTCTAACAGATCAACTTTCTGTGTTTTTTTTCCTAATCTTGAGGAAATGGCAATTCATCTGGGACTATGTTCAAATAACAAAGATCAATAAATTAAGCGACTGTGGACCTGCAGGTCAAACCACTCCTATCTGTGTGAAAAATCAGCCCATTATCCTACACTTTGTGCATCGGAGCTGAAGGAAATCAGTTTAAGACTTGCTCAGTCAAGCAGCCCTTCGTGTTTTCATTAACTGAAGGGGTCCATAGTCAACAGCACTGGAATAAGGTGCAGGCTGTGGAATAGACCTGCCCTGGACAGTCCTGTTAGAAGCCTCACCCCACCCATCCACACTGGAGAGCCAGATGCAAAGGTCGAACCCCACCATTTCAGCAAAATTATTGAAGAGCGCGGGAACTTGCTCTCTTCCCTGCCGAATTAAAACGCCTTAGCACTGTATGTATTTGATAACTAAGTAATCAGAATTAAGCTCGAATCCCATACAATATAGGCTTAAGATCTAAGCGCACGAGATAGTTCGCTCCAGGTGACCAAATATTCAACATTTTTAGGTCCCCAAAAACTGAAGTGAAGAAAAGAGAGAGAGAGAGAGAGAGAGTCAGAGAGAGAGAGAGACAGAGACAGAGACAGAAAGAAAGAAAGAAAGAAAGAAAGAAAGAAAGAAAGAAAGAAAGAAAGAAAGAAAGAAAGAAAGAAAGAAAGAAAGAAAGAAAAACAACCCGGAGCCTCACTTAAGGTTTTTAGTGACACCGCCCGGATTCTGCCGGATCGGGTCCTTTGAATGTAGACTTTCGGAGGCCCAGTCCCAAAGGTTATGTGAAAGTCAGTCCTACCCCACTCCTTTGAATGTAACTTCCAAGGGACGGGAAGGGGGAGTGGGTGGGCTTCTTACCCCCGCCCAGCCAGGCCGCGAAGCCTTTGCATAACTAGTGGGAAGTCAATCCTTTTCAAGCAGATGGGTTTTATTTGGGCTCTCCTTTGGCTTGCCTCCAAAATGATTCGTTCCGGTATGTTCACCGGTGGTGGAACTGCTGCTCGTCGAAACTCTGGGAAGAGAGCGGGCTGGCAGCGAGAGGTCGCACAATGCGGCCGCGGCCCGGAGGCGTCTGCCTTCGCTCGCTCGACACCTAGGGCGTTTTCTCTCCAGGAACGAACGAGGCGGCGGAGGTTTTCCTGGCGGAGAGCCTGCCCACCTCGCACATGCGAGCGGGGACAGCCAGCCAGCCAGCCAGCCAGCCACTTGGGGCTTTTGCGCGAAGCCCCTTTTCCTCCTTGCGCTGTCCCTTTGGACTAGATCAGGGGTAGGCAACCTTGGCTCTTTTATGACTCATGGACTTCAACTCCCAGAATTCCTGAACCAGCCATGCTGAGGTGGCTCCCTTCCATGCTGGCTCAGGAATTCTGGGAGTTGAAGTCCACGAGTCATAAAAGAGCCAAGGTTGCCTATCCCTGGACTAGGGGTAGGCAACCTCGGCTCTTTTATGACTCGTGGACTTCAACTCCCAGAATTCCTGAGTCAGCATTCTGGGAGTTGAAGTCCACGAGTCATAAAAGAGCCGAGGTTGCCTACCCCTGCTTTGGACAGTCAACCTTGCACTCCCCCAGCGGCGCGTAAGCAGGCCAAGAAAGCCTCCGCAGGGTTAGCCTTCGAGACGGCGCAAATAAATTGGGAAGTAAATTTTCGTTGGGGGAACGGGGTGGTGGTGGCGGTGGTGGTGAGAGGGGGACTCCTGTAGCCTGGTAGAGAAGCGTAAAATCAAGCCAGGTCACGTGGCTCCTGGTTACGCCAAGGCTGGGCAGCTACTCAAAAGTTTTGAGGGCCGGCGATAAAACTGTTTCCCTTAACGCAGAAGGCAGTTCATTCCGCCCGATTTCAGCGCAGCCCTAAGACTTCTGAGGAGACGAAAACGGCCTCTTCTGAGGCGCCTCTCTTTTCTTGGGCCCCGATCCTAGAAGTGGTTCCGGGTCAACCAATTGCTTGCAATGTTTGCAGAAATAGAGGGAAAGAGGTCTCTTTTATTTTTTTCTTTCCTTCCCCAGCGCTGAGATGTCTTGTTATATAAATCCCCATGCCCTGTTCGGAGGGCAGGCTTGGTATTACCAGACAATAGCTGTGCATGGAAGGGGAGGTGCGGGATGAAACAGGAAGCCTTTGGACAGTCAAGAGCTGCCTGGAATTCTCCAGGAAAAGCGGCCGGAACACATCTATCACTGCCATGCGAAGGACAGAAGCACCCTTTCGTGATAGATAGCCTCGTCAGTTCCTACGAAATAAGACCCTGGGATTTCAGTAGAGCTTCCTTCCAACTACATTCTAAGAATATTAGTTCCCAGCTATGGGGCTGAAACTTAACGCTTATTCGCCCACCCTTATTAAAGCCCTTCCCCTTAGTTCCTCGGCATTTCTTCCCAAAGAAGCATTGTTCCCAAAGAAGCATTAATAAAATTCTCCTCCTAGAAAGGTGCAGTTAGTTCAACAGGCCTGATTTGCAAACAAATTTGATTGAAATGTGGGTAATCCCCACACTTTCTGCAGTTCTGCTGAAATATTTTATGGCTGTTCAATAATATACATGGATATATATCCACCCATCCATCCATCCAAACACCCATCCAAACATCCACCCACCGACCGACCGACCGACCTACCTACCTACCTACCTACCTATCTATCTCTATCCATCCATCTATCCATCTATCTATCTATCTATCTTGTATTGTTTCTCTCCATCCCATGATTATTTTTCTCTTTAGGTTTTGTATATGCAAATTTCTTAAGAATAATTTGGCAGACCCTTCGGTTGTAGAGAACCAGACTTGTAGCTTTTCAGTTTATTGTTCGAAATAAACAGAATAGCAGACTTGAAGGGGAAAAAAAATATTCTGTCCTGCCTGAAACAAGGTATGGCAATGCACACCAGAGGAAAAGGAAGACTAGCCATTCTCATAAATTTGTGTCTTGTTATGCTTTCTCTTCCTTCTTTGAGTTCCAATGCCAGCCCCTGAAACTCAAATAAAACTGTTTCTGCAATGTTTTTAAAGGCTTCCAGGAGACGAGGAGGAATCCTGGCTCTCGGACAGGTGGGTACAGAAGAGAAGAAAAGTTAAGGCACGAAGCCGATCTCTAAGCAGAACTCTGGCCTTTAACGGAGCCACGAAGTTGGCCATATAGCAGCGTTCCTCTTTCCTTTTAAAAAGTGTAAGCATTTTCTGGTGTTTTCCCATCAAGTACCTGCCCAATTTCTGTATGGCACACGCCAGGAATCAATAGAAGTTAACAAGGCCTCCAAACACTTCCCCCCCACACACACACCCCAACCACTCTTTGTTTAATCGCCTTTACAATCCCGCAAAAAGGAGAGGGAATTAAAAATCTTTGAAGTCCTCCGGTTTACAAAAGGCTCAGCCAAGTAGACTTAAAACACTCCCGTCTTTTCCAAAAACTGGTTTGTCGAGGAACAATCGGAGGAAGTCAAATTTATGGGGAAATTATACAGTGGATTTGTCACNATTCTGGGAGTTGAAGTCCATGAGTCATAAAAGAGCCGAGGTTGCCTACCCCTGCTTTGGACAGTCAACCTTGCACTCCCCCAGCGGCGCGTAAGCAGGCCAAGAAAGCCTCAGCAGGGTTAGCCTTCGAGACGGCGCAAATAAATTGGGAAGTAAATTTTCGTTGGGGGGAACGGGGTGGTGGTGGCGGTGGTGGTGAGAGGGGGACTCCTGTAGCCTGGTAGAGAAGCATAAAATCAAGCCAGGTCACGTGGCTCCTGGTTACGCCAAGGCCGGGCAGCTACTCAAAAGTTTTGAGGGCCGGTGATAAAACTGTTTCCCTTAACGCAGAAGGCAGTTCATTCCGCCCGATTTCAGCGCAGCCCTAAGACTTCTGAGGAGACAAAAACGACCTCTTCTGAGGTTGACCCGGAACCACTTCTAGGATCGGGGCCCAAGAAAAGAGGAGATTCTTTTCTTGGGCCCCGATCCTAGAAGTGGTTCCGGGTCAACCAATTGCTTGCAATGTTTGCAGAAATAGAGGGAAAGAGGTCTCTTTTATTTTTTTCTTTCCTTCCCCAGCGCTGAGATGTCTTGTCATATAAATCCCCATGCCCTGTTCGGAGGGCAGGCCTGGTATTACCAGACAATAGCTGTGCATGGAAGGGGAGGTGCGGGATGAAACAGGAAGCCTTTGGACAGTCAAGAGCTGCCTGGAATTCTCCAGGAAAAGCGGCCGGAACACATCTATCACTGCCATGCGAAGGACAGAAGCATCCTTTCGTGATAGATAGCCTCGTCAGTTCCTACGAAATAAGACCCTGGGATTTCAGTAGAGCTTCCTTCCAACTACATTCTAAGAATATTAGTTCCCAGCTATGGGGCTGAAACCTAAGGCTTTTTTCCCACCCTTATTAAAGCCCTTCCCCTTAGTTCCTCGACATTTCTTCCCAAAGAAGCATTGTGTAGGATTAACTTAATAAAATTCTCCTCCTACAAAGGTGCAGTTAGTTCAACAGGCCTGATTTGCACACAAATTTGATTGAAATGTGGGTAACCCCCACACTTTCTGCAGTTCTGCTGAAATATTTTATGGCTGTTCAATAATATACATGGATATATATCCACCCATCCATCCATCCAAACACCCATCCATCCATCCATCCATCCATCCATCCATCCATCCATCCATCCATCCATCCATCATCTATCTATCTATCTATCTATCTATCTATCTATCTATCTATCTATCTATCTATCTATCTATCTATCTATCTATCTATCTATCTATCTATCTATCTATCTATCTATCTTGTATTGTTTCTCTCCATCCCATGATTATTTTTCTCTTTTAGGTTTTGTACATGCAAATTTCTTAAATAAGAATAATTTGGCAGACCCTTCGGTTGTAGAGAACCAGACTTGTAGCTTTTCAGTTTATTGTTCGAAATAAACAGAATAGCAGACTTGAAGGGGAAAAAATATTCTGTCTTGCCTGAAACAAGGTATGGGCAATGCACACCAGAGGAGAAGGAAGACTAGCCATTCTCATAAATTTGTGTCTTGTTATGCTTTCTCTTCCTTCTTTGAGTTCCAATGCCAGCCCCTGAAACTCAAATAAAACTGTTTCTGCAATGTTGTTAAAGGCTTCCAGGAGACGAGGAGGAATCCTGGCTCTCGGACAGGTGGGTACAGAAGAGAAGAAAAGTTAAGGCACGAAGCCGATCTCTAAGCAGAACTCTGGCCTTTAACGGAGCCACGAAGTTGGCCATATAGCAGCGTTCCTCTTTCCTTTTAAAAAGTGTAAGCATTTTCTGGTGTTTTCCCATCAAGTACCTGCCCAATTTCTGTATGGCACACGCCAGGAATCAATAGAAGTTAACAAGGCCTCCAAACACTTCCCCCCCCCACCACCACCCCAACCACTCTTTGTTTAATCGCCTTTACAATCCCGCAAAAAGGAGAGGGAATTAAAAATCTTTGAAGTCCTCCGGTTTACAAAAGGCTCAGCCAAGTAGACTTAAAACACTCCCGTCTTTTCCAAAAACTGGTTTGTCGAGGAACAATCGGAGGAAGTCAAATTTATGGGGAAATTATACAGTGGATTTGTCAC